>NW_006271971.1:3408171-3446066 GCF_000225605.1 Cordyceps militaris CM01
CACGCCCACCTCGGCGATGCGCGCGTACATGGGCGGCGTCAGCAGCCGCAGCCGGGCGTACCACGCCGGCGCCGTGTCGCCCATGACGCGCGGCATCTGCTCCCGCACGAGCGGCGCGTACCGCCGCTGCTTCTCGACGGTCGCGCGGCGCTTGGCCTCGAGCTCGGCCCGCACGGCGCGGCTGCTGTCGCCGGGGTGCGGCACGCGTTGCTGCTGCTGCTGCTGCTGCGGTGCATTGGTCGGATGGTTGGTGTTGCTGCCGCCACCATTGCTGGTGGTGGTGTTGTTGTTGCCGTCGGATCTGTCCATCTTGGAAGAGGATGGGAGTAGGGACGGCGAGGAGGTCGAGGATGCGGAGGGATATGGAAACGGGTCGGTTGGATGATGGAGGAGGCAGCAAAGGCAAAGGCGTCGAATTATGGTGACGCAGTGGTGGAGATGCAGAGCTTCCGGGAAAGTGGGGAGCTTCGGGCCAAGGACATACATAAAGTAGGTATCTAAAAAATAGCTATACTAAATTTAAAGTATGTATTCAATTTGATAAGGAAGGGAAATAAGCTAAATAAAGAGAATACGAACAGGCAGCATCATAAAAGAGAAAAAGTTCAAAAGAGGAAAGCCGCTGGACAATACGTGCACTTTAGGGAAACTTGTGGGTCTACACTTCACGCTTTAGTAAAGAACGTAGGTACATCACTAGCCAAACGAAACAGTCTCAAGCATCAGATAGCATGGCCGACCTCAACGCGGTATCAAGGTACGAGCAAGGATACGAAAAAAACTTACGAGGAAAGACTCCGAGAGCGTATTGAAGCGTGCCAACAGGCGCGGCGCGAGATCAAAGAGATATGGAAAGACGGCGCGTCATGATGCAGCAGCCTTTTCTTGACGAGCCGTCACTGGCGTCTGCCTTTGAGTTTGATGGAATCAGCTCCGTGGGCAGAATTTCCGGACGCCCGTTTGTCCTCAAGCTTGCACGGCCACGAACCCTACTAAGTCTTTCACAGCCTCCCATGTAACTGCTGCCAACGGCCAGAGTGTCAAGAGGGAAGCGCTTGGCTCAGTGTATTCAGAGTCGGGAATGACCATGGTACGGTTTATTTCTTTTACCTGTGCCCAAGACTGGTCTTCCTCATGCCACCTACCTGTTTATCCTGAGCTAGGCATATTCACCGACGCCCTCCGAGTGATCCTCACAAAAAAGTCCTTCTGAAAGAAGATTCCATAGCACAGACTCGTCCATGGCTTCTGGCTGTTGATGGTTTGTATATCATACCGGCGAAATAGCTGTGCCCCAGTCAGCAATCTTTTGAATCGATGGCACTGCCATGAACCGCGCACGGGGGTCCGAAAACTCACCTCGACCAACATCTTGCTCAAGTTCATCATGGCAATCGATATGCCCAGGCAGCGCGTCATGCCATGGCCAAACACGAGCTCCTGCACCCTGGCCATGGCGGCCAGTCGCCGGGCCCCCCCTTCATCATCCTCGTAGCTCTCTGGCAGCCATCGCTCGGGCCGGAAGACGTGCGCGTCGGCGCCGAATACGGGGTCGAGCTGCGTGCCCCACGCGTTGAAGCCGACAAACGTGCCGCCCGGGATCCGGCGGCCGTCGGGAAGCTGCAGGCCTTCGGGCGGCGCCTCGCGCTCGCGGAGCTGCGTGATGGGCGGGTGCCGCCGGAGGCCCTCCCGGATGACCGCCTGCAGATAGGGCAGCTGCTGCGCCTCGGCGTTTTGCACAGGTGAGGATATGCGCCCGTCTGCCTCGGCCGTCGCGATCTCCCGGACAAGCCGCTGGTAGACGGTCGGCGTCGAGATGATGGACAGCAACGTCGCGCGAAGAGCTGTGGCGGTGGTATCGGAACCGGCAACACTGATTCAAAAAGTTAGCATACCCTATCCCAACACGGTACTTTTTTATCAATCACGGGCTCCTATTGATGGGGTACTACGGATGGGTGTGTCTCGTACAGTGTTATAGATATCTCCATCTCGGCCTGGTCCGGACTGAGGCCGCGTTTCAGAAAGGAGCCCAACATGTCAGGCTTGGGCTTCTCCGTTTCGCTCATGCGGCCATCAATTTCTTGCCGGGATAACTACAGACTTATCAGAAAGAGAAAGAAATATTTTCTGCTCATGTGGCGGTGCACTTACCCCCATAATGATGCCGATGCCGGTCTTGTCTGCCGCCGAGGGCACAACGAGTCCTCTGAGCAAAGGAACGGCAGAGGCCCACTTGAGCAGCGTGCTGAGTGCCAGCAGAACCGAAAAGTGCTGCACAATGGGTACCTGCATCTCTATCGTGGCTATGAAGTTGTGCTTGTCCGAGTCGGACTCGACAAAGCCCATGGGCTTCCCGAAGCAGAGCTGCGTGATGGTGTCAATGGTGAAGAACTGGAGCCGGCGCGCAATGTCAAACGACCGGGTGCGCCCAGCCTCGGAGACCCAGCGCTCGTCGATGCGCGCGATGAAGGCGGCGATGCGCTCGTCGACGGCGTCCTCGAGGCCCGGCACGTCGCGGCCAGCGTAGCCGGGGGCAATGCGGCGACGCAGCGCATTGTGCGCGGCCGGGTCCCGCTCCGACACAATGTTGGACACGCGCGGGTCGATGCGGATCGAGTCGAACCACGGCCCGCGCCGCCACCGGGACCCGACGGCGAGCACCTGACGCGTCAGGTCCGGGTCGCTCGTCACGAGGTGGTTGGGCCCGACGCGCGCCACGGCGCCGTGCGTCTTGTTGACGCCGACGAGGAGCTGCGCCGAGTCGCCCGAGGCGAGCGTCCGGCAGAGCCACAGCCGCGTGTAGGCGGCCCAGAACGGACCCGGAAAGTCGCGCAGATGACAGTGCGCGGTGACGAGCTTGCGCGCGGCGAGGAGCAGCGCCAGCAACGCCAGCAAGACTGTGAGTGCAAAGGTGGTGTTGATGTGCAGAGGGCTTGGGGCCATGTTTGTGGGTATTCTTGACAGTTTCCAGCATCTCGGGAGTTTTGTTGCCTCCCAACTGGGTGCGAGTTGGGAGAGGCTGTACATGATGCTTGTGCTTGGTCTAGATCTATAGGAATCCCACCGACGAATGCAGCGTGAACCAAGGTATATATATGTATATATTCCTGGGGTCTTTTTGAACAAACATATTCGCTGACATTTGTTTACGCATAAAAGTATCCGGAACATCCGTCTGGTCTTCAGTCACGTCCTCGTGGTGGGATGCAGTGCAAGCCCAAGACGGGACTTATACGGCGCGCTAGGGAAGGCTGCGAGCCCTGCGTTATATGCCACGTCTTGTTCCATTCATGCGCATCCTTCCATGATATCTTGCCACGCCTCTATCCTTGGAGCCTCATTTGCCGACCAAGTTGTTCCCATGGTGTGCAAAGGCTCCGTAACCGTACATATTGCGCCGTACCAAGCTGCATGGCCCGTTAGGAAAGTATATACTTGTTTGTCCAACTCGGACCACGGCCGAAATAGACAACATCTCCAATACGAAAGAAGAGCCATGATTTTTTATTTACAACGGCTCGAGCGTCAAGTCTCCGGCGTTGAGCCGCTTCCGGTACCATACAAACGTCCCGTCTCTTGTCGACAGCGTGTGGGGGCGGCTACATTCTGCGAGCCTTGGAAACATGGACCAGATTTGGGACGATGCCAGCTCCAGCCGCATGATTTTCATTGAGGGGGGGGGGGTTCTGGTCCTTCTATTGGCTGTATTGTTGGTACTGTGCTGCAGCTCGAGTCTTCCGTCTGCAGCTGAACCCGAGCCGCTCGAGTCTTCCGTCTGCAGCTAGACCCGGGCCGGGGCGGTTTGGTGTCACGAGGATTCCAGGGCTCGGAGTTATAAACCTCGTGTGCGTCGAGGGTGGGATGAAAAAAGCCACGTCAGTGCGTCAAGGTCCAAGGACTTGAATAGTACAGTGGATTCGCTGGATTAAAGACCACGGGCAAACGTGGAGATGATTCAGCCTCGCGCCGCGAGCAGGTAGTCGCGCCATGTCGTGAGACACAGCCTGATATCTGAAGGGCATGCATATTGATACCCGTCTGGAACCTAGGCCCACAAGCTGTCAGCTTTGTAACTGCCATGGCCACAATGGCCTCATATTGTCGTGTTTGTGTTGTGTGTGTGTGTAGAGACACGTGCACTGGCATCCGTCGCCAATTCCCACCGTGTTATGTGATTGGGCAAACGCCAGGCAAGCACACTGCCGAGAACTTTACAAGACATCACTCTCATGCAACTAATAGCTATAAATTACTGTGACACGTATTCTCGTATCATAATTGCAGGCCTATTCTTGTCTTGATGCGTTGTGCCACAATGCCATAGGCGTCAACTGGACGGATCTTATAGTCTAGCCTATAGCTGGGCAACAATTAGCTCCCTCTGGGATGGCAATAATCCCTATCAGTTGACCCATTCTGAGATTACACTGCTAGTCTTGATTTGTCAAGCTATGTGAACGCTGGCGACGACGACGAGGGGGGCGCGTATCTGATGCCACTCGTGGGCAGCACATCCTCACTTTTGCCAAATATCGTCCATTTTCGCATCGTCATAGTGTTAAGATTTTGAATAATTTTAAAAGAATGACGAGTATATGGGAGTCTCACATGTAGTCTTCAAGGACGCGAGAGGCCTGGAGTTGAGGGCCGCTGATACCCAGCCCGGAGAATCAATCGCACTTGGTTGGTACATATTCTTCTTGGCAGAAAGACTTTTACAATACAAAAATGAGCCGTCTTTCCTACTGGCTCGTAAATCTTTCAATGCTAGTTGAGCAACCAGCTTTCTTCTTCTTCTACAACACCGACAGACACCGCACCGCGCCCGGCGGGGAACAGTGTTGGAAACTGGGCTGCACGAAGGTCTGGTGTTATCCTCCCGGAGGAAAGTCACAAAATTGACTAGGGACGCTTCTTTGACAAGGGTCAGTTTTGGCTACCCTGGCTCCAATGATTCGCGAGTTTTGGAGCATAACCAACTGCCGGGCTGGATGCGCGCTCAACGTGGCCACGGCCGCCGAGGGGGCGTCGTCAGGCCAATAGTAAAGCTTGAACTGCAGCTTTTGTGCTCTTATTTTGCAAAAGTAGCGCCAGCGAGGGACTTTCCAAAGACGACAGAGGGACGGACGCGCCTGACACAGCCCATATGTCGATGGATAGCTCAGAGCGGCTGAAGATGAGAACATGACATACTGCAGTGAACCCAAAATATGCTGTCCATTTGTAGATGTTCGACTACGCCGAGGTCTGAGGGGATGTTGACTCTCAGTCTCTGGAGAGCTGCAGACCTGCTACCAACAGCTGATTTCTTTTCCTACAGCTGCTCAAGTCCTCCTTGGTTTGGGATAAGAGATGACTTCGGTATTGTCCTAGAATTGTGTCATGAGAGAAGAGAAGACTCGTTTCATAAAAAGCAAAGAAATTAATGCGTCGGAGCCATTGAACATGCGGTTTTGGCTGACATCTCCCCATCCCCCACCATGATCACTAGCCGTCAAGGGAATGGACCGCAGCCTCACATTCAGACTTTGGCTATTTGCCATACCTGGGCCCCAACGCTGAGGCTCGGCACTAGATCACTCCGTCAGATAACAACTGCTCAGCTTTAGCTGCTGTGACCGTTGCGCAATGTGGAGGCTGTGCAACAACAGCCTGTGCTAGTTTCTGCGCTTGGTGGCCACTTTCACCAGCATCCTCAAGGCAGAGATGGGATTTTCAACTTTTTTTCTTGACGGCACGGCAGAACCGAGTGGCATGCCACTTCAGGCGGTGATCGTTGCTGCGAGAACATGCCATCTCGTTGCCATTTACTCTTTATTCCGAAGCCAACGGCCGAGCCGCAAACAGTATGCCGGTTGAAATAAAAACTCGAAATAAGTTTTTGAAACACCTTGTCTCACATCTTTGATATATCCTCCGTTGTTTCGATATCCTCATTGCCTGACCCCGTCCTTGGGTATCAGAGCGGGTAACCCATGTCGTGGAAGCGACTTCGAATGGCTCCATTTCCAAGACATTCCATTAAAGCCACTCGGCGCATTATCCGCCGCCTTGCCATGGATTATGATGGCCTGGGATCAGCCATTCTCGCGGCGGAGATCCAGCTAATGGGACCCGGACTGGCATGCGGTAGCTACATTCTTGTCTTGTATGGCCCCCTCGTGGACGAAACCCGCCAAGTCGACACGAAGGGATCTTGGAACATATATCCTAGTCTGCACTGCCATGCTGAAAGCGACGTCTCTATCCACCAAGGCTACAGGCCCCCAGAAGATCAGAGACTAGACGTTGTTTGCAACGGCAGTGGAAGCGACCAAGACAGCCACTTCTCAAGACCCATTCTCTGCCACAATCGACGAATCGGCTAGTGGTTAATTGGGCCGTAATGGCCGAGCAGGTTTTGTTTGAGTGTGGGCTACTTGCCTCGGCCGGCCACAGGACGGAAGGCGGCATGTCTCATACAGCAAGATGGGACTACGGCGCCACCGGCGGAGTTGCCTGGCCATATGTCTAGCGAAACAACGACAAGAACGCTGTCCAAAGCCCACGGCCAAATGGACGTACCCGGCCGAGTGGCGAGACATTTGCTAGCCACCCTAGCTAGACACAGCCGAGCGCTTGGAGAATCGAAGGACGATTTTTTCTAGGAGAATACTGTCGAGGTCGGTAGACTTGGTCGGTGATGAATGGACTGAATCGGCGGTGGCTTCGCGGCTTCGCGGCTTTCGAACTCGACAGACTAGATGGGCTTGTTGAAGAGGAGCCGCACAATCGAACCAAATTAAGGCCATTGACCGTCACGGCGATGGCACCAAACCGGTTGATGAAATAAATATTAAACAGTTAACTTGTTATTAAGTCATCATACAAACAAAGATACATTGCCGTCCAGACATCGCTTTTGGCCTATCCTGCATCCCCTTTTCTAGCCTCGGTCTCTTTCCTTCTGGGACACTGACCTTTATGTCTCCATGGCATTGGTCAGGGTGCCATGGTGTACTCGTCTCTCGAGCCGCCCATTACTCGGGTTTCCGACCAACCATCAGATACATGGGCGTAAACAGATTCTCCCGTGCACCAGCCACCAGACAATCCGCCGCCAGCGCCAAGCTGTCCGCCGTCTTCTTGGTCCCGGCCGGCGCGAGCCGTAGCGTCTCCATCAGGCCCGCCAAGTTGTGCGCAATCGCGCGGCCCCAGCCCGTCATGCGGACGATCGTAAAGACGTCACCCAAGGACTGCATGTACTTCATCTCCCCCGAGAGCGGCCAGTACCAAGGCGACGGGTCTGGGTACGTGGACAGGTCCTCGTTGCGCAGCAGCTCAAAGCCGGCCGCCTTCATCGCCTCTAGGGCCTCGGATATTTTGCACATGTTGGCGATGCCGTCACCCTGCTCGATGCCGAGGCGGATCTCGCGGTGGCGGAGGTTGTCGTTGTCGTACTCGTCCGTCATGAGCCATTCGTACACGCCAAAGGTGCCGCCGGGCTTGAGGACGCGAAAGATTTCGCTGTAGATACCCTCAAGACTGGGGGCGTGTACTGTAGCTTCAATGGCGTAGACGGCGTCAAACGAGTTATCCGGAAATGACATTTGCTATCGTACATCTGTCAGCGTCGGCTGTCGTCGGTCAAAAGAAGCTCGTATTATTTACCATGAAGTCGCCCTTGACAAAGTCGACTTGATTGGCGAGGCCTTGCTGGGCCGCATAGCGCGTGCCGCGCTGAATCTGATAGTCATTGTTGTTCAGGCCTGTAATGTTTGCTCCTGTGAACTTGGCAATCTCGAGCGCGGGACCGCCGACACCGCATCCGACATCTAGGACCTTCATTCCCTTTTGAATGTTGATGCAATGCGCTAGGTAATGCTCGTGACGAGCGATGGCCTGGTGAAACGTCTCGCCGTAGGCAAAGCGACAGAAGTGGAACGACCGACCCCATCCATACTCGTAAATGTCGGTGACAAGGTTATAGTAACTGCACAGTCAGACAATTGCTCAGCCTTTGGGGCGCTCAAACTTACTGCCTCGTCAGAGTGGCATACTCGGCGTTTCGCTCCTGGCTCATTGTCAGCACACTTTCCTCCCCGTTGGCAATCGTCATCGCGGCAAGTCACCACAATCTCTCTTTTGCATGTAAAGGTAGGGAAAACGTACTGCGCGCTGCTCAGGAGTCTCGTCGACGGCTGCCTTGTTGTCCCAGTGCTTGAAGTACTCGTCAACGGCCACCTGCTTCGCTTGCCCGCCCTTGGCGAACATGGCAGCAATGCCACCTTTGGCATCGGCCGATTTTCCATGCATGGCCTTGCTAAAGGCAGCATCGCGACTGTGGTCCTCGCGCTCGAGGTTGCTAATGGTGGACGACATTGCTTTGATTGAATTTGTGTGAGTAGGTGATGAAGGCTGTTGCTTCGAAGTTAGGACAGAAAGTGCGAAAGACGCCGTCTTTTATCCTCGAGATTGGATTTCTGGTGAAGACCCCTTTCTACCTGTCCGGCAGGCTGTGCTACGCTCAATGAATGGATCCCTTCAAGCGCATTCAAGGGGCAAACAACGATTGCTTTGAAGCATGTGCATCAGCCTCCCAGCCCGCTAACGAGCCAGTAATCCGCATCTTCGTACATCTTGTATACGCGCATAACTAGTAGAGACAAAACCCGTCAAGAGCGGGCGCAAGCGGGCGAATGAAGACTTGGTAAATCAGCCACATCAGCTTGTGATCGAGGAGAGGGCGGAATGCAATAATGTAGTGGAGTTGAGTTCGTCGCCAAAACCTCCAGCCTGATTTCGCTCCACGTCATTGCAGCGAATACGACTACGAATACTTTAGGGACGGGCGCGAATTCTGTGTCACAGCCTGACCGTTAACTTCGTATTACAGTATTCGTCATTGTTGTTTTTATCCGCTCGATCAAGTAAGCCTTTTTTTGTCTTGCTGACTACTTGCGTTGCACGAAGCGCTGATCATCGTCCTTGATGTATTTCACCAGCGGAGGAGCTGAAGAGACTGACAATGAAAGAAAAAGTATACAAGTATTCATATTAGAATATTTATCGGTTAAATTTATAGTTATCCTGACTACTGTAATTAAGCTTGATACTATTAATATAATAATTCTTGCTCGAGCCACGAAAATGTTCATCTTGCCCCGCTTCACCAGGATTGAGTCACAACCGGTTGTCCTCCAACCTCCCGCGCACGCATCACCTTGAACTTTCTCAAGTGTCTTGAGTGTTCAGTTCTTCACGATGCCAACGACTACCCTATCCGGGCAGGAATTCAGCCGTCCTCGGCTTGAGTCTCTACTCAAGAGGCGCTTTTTTTTTACTGAATCCTTCGAGATTTACCGAACTGCACCCAATTACAAGGGCGACAATCGTGGTCTATACGACTATGGCCCTCCAGGATGTGCACTCCTGTCCAATATCGTCAACGAGTGGCGAAGGCACTTTGTCATTGAAGAAAACATGCTCGAACTGGACTGTACATCTATTACACCCGAGGCTGTGCTGAAGACCAGCGGACATGTTGACAAGTTTGCCGATTGGATGTGTAGAGACCCCGTCAAGGGCGACTTCCTCCGCGCTGATCATTTGGTCGAGACTGTATTGGAAACCCGTATCGCCAACAACAAATTAACCCCGGCCGACACGAGCAGCAAGAGCAAAGCTGAACAGTTTGACGAAGCTACCATGCAGCAATACAAAGGGATTTTGGCGAAGGTATGATGACTCCCCGTTGATGCACCGTGCCCAGAGTACTAATGCTCAGTTGTTAGATTGACAATTATGACGGTCCCGAGCTCGGAAAGCTTATCGAAGATCTTGATATCAGAAACCCAAACGGAAACGGAAAGGTCGAAGCGCCGACGGCCTTTAACCTCATGTTCAAATCAACCATTGGCCCCAGTTCGGCAGCGCCCGTCTTCTTTCGACCAGAAACCGCGCAAGGACAGTTTCTGAATTTTCGCAAACTATTAGACTACTGCCAGGGGTCTATGCCTTTTGCATCGGCCTGTATTGGTAAATCTTACCGCAACGAGATTTCGCCTCGATCTGGCTTACTTCGCGTGCGAGAGTTCCTCATGGCTGAAGTTGAGCACTTTGTCGATCCGGAGAGTAACAAAGCCCACGAACGCTTTTCTGAAATTGAGCACATCGAGTTACCATTCTTGGACCGGCAGACGCAGCTGTCTGGGAAGACCACAGTCGAGACTGCTTCGATTGGCAGTGCCGTCAGAGGCAAGCTTGTCGATAACGAGACGCTCGGGTACTTCCTCGCTCGCATCTATATGTTTCTCATTAAGATCGGCGCAGATTCCCAAAAGATACGCTTCCGACAGCACCTCGATAATGAAATGGCCCACTATGCCTGTGACTGCTGGGATGCGGAACTTCTTACCAGTTACGGGTGGATAGAATGCGTTGGCTGCGCCGATCGAAGTGCCTACGATTTGACTGTGCACTCCAAGGCGACGGGCACGCCTCTTACCGTTAAGGAAAATCTCCCAGAGCCCCTCGAAATCACAGAATGGCAAGCGTCGTTGGAGAAGAAGCTTCTGGGGCCTCGCTTCAAAAAAGATGCCAAAAAGGTTGAGGCAGCTGTTCAAGCACTCGACCAAAACACGCTGGAGAATTTGGCCGCTGAACTGGCCGAGAAGGCCTCAATCTCCATCCCCACTGGAGAAGCTCTTGCTGACGGTAAGACAACAGCAGAGCTCTCGGGAGATATGTGCTCTATCAAAAAGATTACCCGCGTTGAACACATACGTGAGTATACACCAAACGTCATCGAGCCGTCATTCGGAATCGGCCGAATTCTTTACAGTATCCTCGAGCACGTGTATTGGTATCGACCTCAAGATACCGCAAGAGAGGTACGTTGTCTTGAAGATATTAAATCACTTGCCATAACTAACTAGCAAAAGGTCCTGTCGCTGCCTATTCTCACGGCCCCAACCAAGGTGCTCTTAGTGCCACTATCCAACCATGATAGCTTCAAACCTACGATCAAATCCCTCGCCAGTCGACTACGTTCTATAGGAATTGCCAACAATACAGATACGTCGAGTGTGTCTATTGGACGACGATACGCCAGAAATGACGAACTTGGTACACCCTTGGGAATCACTGTTGACTTTGACACTGTGAAGGATGGCTCGATAACGCTGAGAGAGCGTGATTCTACGGCACAGGTCCGAGCATCAGAAGATGACATTATTGAGGCGATCAAGAATCTCATTTCTGGGTCTGAAACATGGAAGCAAGTTTCGCAGCGACTGCCAGCTTTCACTGGACAAGCCCAGGATGAGTGACAAGCTCGGCGGTACTAATACTTGGTGGGCTTGTCGACACAATACAAAACATACAAAACATACAAAACTGGTTGGTTCGCAACGTCTGTGGCATAATATATAAAATAAAACATTATAGGAAACAAAGAAAAAGTTATAGATGCAAGCTTCAGAGTGCATTTCTCAAGCTCATTGTTTTTTTATCTGTACCCTCTCTATGTCAGTAGGCAACTAGTTACCTTTATCTGTGGCGGTGGCTGGCCGCCGTTCCGCCATGTGGGGTACGCGTTGTGGTTGCTGAGCGAGTCGCGCTACCGGCTCCTCAACGCGTCCTAGTTATTTGTTTCCACTCACTCATATGGGCTTCAATCAAGTCTTGCCGTGACATATGTTCATATATCGGCCATATCGACACAGATCTTGTGATTTTTCTCCATCCTTGCACGGCCATGCCGCTTCAAAAATCATATTCCGACAGTCGAGGAATAGCAAAGGTAAGTCGTACCTCGGATGACCTCACCTCTGCGCTCTCTAACCGTGACGCCTAGCCGCATAATCGGTCAACATGGCAAAGATCACATAGCCACCCCAACGGATACCATACTCCGAAGCCTAGACCGCCCATTCCTGCATCCGATGCCACCAAAACAAAACTCAACAAATTCCGATTCGAAGCCCTGGTCGACGACGAGTCACCGCAAGCTTGCCAGAGTGCCGAGCAAGCGCAGTCAAGGCCCGGCCACGCTGACCAGTCAACGCCGGTGACGAGACTCAACTGGCGCGATTTGGAACCTCTGGCCAATGCAGAAGACACCGACAAGGACGCATCTCCCAATGACCGCATTCTCTGGGATAACAAGCCACGCGGCAGCTATGCCTCCGGCTTGTCGCCAATGCTCGGCCGGAGGGGCAAGAAGCGTGCCAGGAGCTCGTCACCGACTTCGTCTCCAGCTGCCGACAAGCCGAGTGTCCCCGTTGTCAACATCAAGAGGCTGACAAAAGCCTTGCGCTCCCCGCATCCCGATCCGACCTTTGAGCTCTGGGACAGGTTCTCCCTTGCCAGCCCTGCCAGCCGAAAGACGCCCGTTGCCAATCCGGCGCTCGCCCAGCTGATGGTCTCTTCCTCGCCGCAGCCCAACAAACAACCCGAACCCCAACCAGGAAGCGTCAACCTGCGCCGTGCTGCCAGCTGTGGGCTCAATTGGCCCAAACGAAGAAAGCTCGAAAAGTCCAAATCAGGAAGCCAGCTTGGCAAAGGCCAGCGCGACCTCGAGGCTGCATCCAAATCTTCCCTTGTGTCTGCGCTCCTGAATACAGTCACGAGCAGCATGCAAGAGGATAGCTCCGGTGACGCCCGACGTGCTATCGAGTCACCTTCACCGAAAGAGAAGAAGCACGTCGCTGTAGAGGCACTTCCTGTTTACGTCCCCTGCAAAGCAAACGGCAAGGAATCTTCCGGAGGCTCCTCGGATTATGGCGATGACGAGTTTGACGATGACGCACTCATTGAGCTTGAACTAACTACCACCACCCCCGCAACCCAAGAAACTCCGATAAAGCCCAGAGTCAGTAAACCAGCTGCCATGATCCCACCAAAGCCGAAATCGGATGACTTCGACGATTTGGACGACGAGCTGTTCGATAATGAGGAGCTGGTACGGCTATCACAGAAACTAGTCTTGCAGCAGCCGAAGCGCGAGGCTATCCAGAAGAAACCAGCAGTGCCAGCAGAAGATCTCGATGACGAATTTGAAGATGATTTTGCAGATGATATAGATTTTGAGGCTGTCGAGTTGGCAGCAACGCAATCATTTCAGCAAGCCAAGGCCAATGCTGGCGTAAGTACGTCATTTTTGCCCTATCTACTCCCGTCACTAAGTAAAAGAGTAGCGTATCAACAAGGACAAGACTATACAGCGGTATCTAATTACCAACGTACTGGAAAGCGAATACATCGACCAGTATAACGTTGCGCGGCCTGAGAAGGTAAGTGTCGTCACAACCGCATGGGTGCATGCCTCTAACCATTGCAGATACTATTGATCATGCCCGATAACTCAAAACTTACACGTCAAGTTCATCTCCGAGGCGCCTGGTACGACACCCCTGCTCACGCCAAGTCATACGTGCATGTCATTGGCAAATTCTCTATCAACGGGCAGTGCGTTGTGGATGACGCGCAAAACCTACTCATTCTGCACCCTGACCAACTTGTCTCGGCTACCGTGGTTGCCGACTCGTTTGGCTGCATGCGCCGTGCCGTTTTGCAAGACCGGGTAAAAGCTACTAGCGAGGCATCCGCGCCCTTGGTATATGGAACAATGCTTCACGAAATTTTCCAAGATGCCTTGCTCGCGAATCGATGGGATCTTCCTTTCCTTGCTCGGTTAATTGAGAAAATTACCGAGAAGCACGTTGAGGAACTGTACACCATCAAGGTCGGGCTGCCCAGCGCGCGCGAGCATCTGCAGTCCAAAATGATGGAACTAAGCTATTGGGCCAAGTCGTTTGTTTCTCCGCAACCCAATGTGAGTTTCCTATCCCGAACCAATTTCTAGCTTTGCTAACGCGTTGTAGAATGATGCTGTTGTGGAAGACCGAAACGGCAAAAAAGCTACTATGGCTGTCACAAAACTACTTGATGTCGAAGAACATGTCTGGTCGCCAATGTATGGTCTCAAGGGCAACATTGATGCAACCGTCGAGGTGAACATGATGGATGGCGAACAATCACGATTGTTGACAGTTCCATTCGAGGTCAAAACAGGTCGAAATGCCAGCAGCAGCCACATGGCACAGACCGCTCTCTACACCTTGTTACTATCAGATCGTTACGATATAGAAATCGCCTATGGTGTCCTCTACTACATGGAGACCTCGAAGACGATGAGAATTCCTGCTGTCCGACATGAGCTCCGCCACATGATTATGCAAAGAAATCAGCTCGCCTGCTACATTCGCGAACGAAGTGTTCAGCTACCGCCAATGCTAAAGAGCAAGAACATGTGTGGGCGATGCTATGCCAAACCATCCTGCTTCATATATCATCGTCTAGCAGATGACGGCGATGGCGAATCTAGCGGAATGGACGAACAGTTTGACGAGCTCGTGAAGCATCTCACCCCACGTCACCAAGAGTTTTTTATCAAGTGGGAGAATCTACTTACGATAGAGGAGAAAGAAAGCCAAAAGACGAAACGAGAATTGTGGACAATGACTAGCAATGAGCGAGAAAAGAAGTCGAGATGCTTCGCTGACGTTATTATCGAAGAGGGTTCTGCTTCAGTGGACTCTGACACGCCACGCATCAACCGCTTCCACTACACTTTTGTCAAGAGAAAGCCCGGACCTGGTTTCTCCTTTCTGGAATCCGAGATCAGTGTGGGTGAGCCTATTGTGGTGTCCGATGAGGAGGGCCATTTCGCATTGGCAATTGGCTACGTCACGGCACAACGCAAGCAGAGAATCAGCGTCGCTGTTGATCGAAGACTCCACAACAGTCGAATTCGCCATCCTGGCTTTGATGAAGTCGATAATCAGGTGTTTGCCAGTATTATGGAAGTCGCTCCAGAAGGTGCCTCTGTCGAGCAGAGCCAAGGGCGGATCAAAGCAGCGCCGATTCGATATCGTCTTGATAAAGACGAATTCAGCAACGGTATGGCAACCGTGAGGAACAATATTGTTCAGATTATGAACAATCAATTCGCCGAACCAAGACGTATTCGAGAGCTCATTGTCGACCTTGAAGCTCCTCGGTTCAAGCACATTCCGACACAATACACCGTCTCTGAGCAAGAAACCCTGAATGTGGATCAGAAGAAGGCAATTGAAAAGGTCATGAGTGCCCAGGACTATGCTTTGGTCCTGGGTATGCCGGGGACAGGAAAGACTACGACGATTGCTCACATTATTCGAGCTCTCACGTCGCAGGGTAAAAGTGTTCTTCTCACTTCGCACACTCACACTGCTGTGGATAACATTTTGTTAAAGCTCAAATCTGACAAGATGAAGGTTCTACGCCTGGGAGCCCCGGCTAAGGTTCACCCCGATGTGCAAGAATTTGCTATTCTCGCGGGTCAACCCAAGACGACTTTTGAGGAGATCAAGGAGGCCTGGCATGACACACCGGTCGTCGCAACAACCTGTCTTGGCATCAATCATCCTGTTTTTCAGGAACGCGCGTTCGACTACTGTATCGTCGACGAAGCTTCTCAGAT
Source organism: Cordyceps militaris CM01 (assembly GCF_000225605.1). Lineage (NCBI taxonomy): Eukaryota > Fungi > Ascomycota > Sordariomycetes > Hypocreales > Cordycipitaceae > Cordyceps > Cordyceps militaris. Next base: position 3,423,680 of record NW_006271971.1, read on the forward strand.
AACTCTTCCTATCTGCGCAGGACCAATTCGCATGGCCAGGACATTTGTACTTGTTGGAGACCACAACCAACTTCCGCCGGTTGTGAAGAATGAAACAGCACGCCAGGGTGGTCTAGATGTGAGCTTGTTCAAATTGCTATCGGACAGTCATCCTGATTCAGTCGTCAACCTAGCACATCAATACCGGATGTGCGAAGACATTATGACGCTGAGCAACACCTTGATCTACGACGGCAAACTTGTTTGTGGCACAGAAGAGCTACGAAAGAAGAAGCTGCATATTCCAAACATGAAGGCTCTATCGCAGCGACACCACAACGCTTCCACAGTGCTGCTTCCCGGAACTCCTCGGTCATTCTGCAAGGGGCCGGCGCCATCTCAATGTTGGTTGTATGATCTTCTAGAAAGCGAAGCCCGCGTGCGCTTCGTCAACACCGATACCATTCGGCCCGCTGCACGCGAAGAGGCACATGGAAAACGTATTGTCAACTCGGCGGAGGTGCGCATCGTTTCGCAATTAGTTGAGAGTTTCCTAACTGTCGGTATTCCTGCGAGCGAAGTCGGAGTCATGACGCACTATAGGTCGCAGCTATCCCTGTTGAAAGACAAGCTAAAGGGCTATCCTGGCGTAGAGATGCACACGACTGATCGATTCCAAGGCCGAGACAAGGAAGTCATTGTACTGAGCTTGGTGCGCAGCAACGATGCATGCCATATTGGCGAGTTGCTGCGTGACTGGAGGCGAATCAATGTGGCTTTTACCCGCGCCAAAACCAAGCTCCTTGTCATTGGAAGCAAAAGCACACTGAGTGGCAGCAACGTGAATAACAAGGAGAACATGCTCAGTCGGTTTGTTGCGCTGATGGAGCAACGCGATTGGATCTACAATTTACCCCCCGATGCACTCGACAACCATTACTTTGAAGAACTCGGCACGCAGGCAACGAGCATGGGCGGTACACAAGTTTCCTCGCCACAAAGCCATAAGAAGAAATCACTAGGAGCCAAGAAGGCGCTGTCGGCGGCACCTGGGAAAGAGAACCGGCGGCCATCGCCCAGGAAGGCGCGTATTGGTGAGAGAGCTCTGCTCAAGGATAAGTTGATAACGAGGGATATCCTCAATGAAATGACGAACGGGGCATATTGATGCATAGTTATTGGTGTTTTGGTTATGATTAGTTTCTGGGGGTTTACACTGGTTTCATTCCCTTGTTGTTTTGAAGTGGCGATCAGCACCAGTATTGGAGTATTCAATTTCAGGCATAGATAGTGTTTTCTTGGGGCATGATTTGGAATATCAGAGCTGATTGGGCATAAATTGCGACAAGGCGAGCTGTTCTTTCCATTCACCACTGTCGTTAATATTGCAATGCTTTACATGCTAAACTGATCATCGAACCTGCGTCACTGTCAGCAAGCCAGGCGCGCTTCTATCATGTTCAAAAGATGTATATGCCTTACCCTTGCTCGCCCACAATGAGCTTTGTATATTTTTCCATTTCCTCCAGCTGCACGATGCAGCCTGTCAGGCTCTGCTTGTACGAGAAGCGGTAAATGTCGCTCCACTTGCGGTGCGTGTCGAGCTTGCGTAGCGCCTCCCCGTCCGCCGCCGCCGCCGCTTCTCGCGCCAGCATGTCCGCCTCGACCGCGTCAGACCGCACCAGCAGAGCCTTGCGCGCGGCGGCCGCGCTGGGAAGGTGCCGAGGCACCCTGCGGCGTGCGCGCAGCGCGCCGGCCAAGACGTAGAGGTTGGCGAGGACGGTGGCGACGGCGTCACGTCGGTACGACAGCAGGGCAGCCTGTCCCTCCACCGGTGTCCGGTCCTCGTGTCGCCGCAGCGCGGCGGCGGCCTGCCGCGCGGCAACGAGGTGCTCAAAGAAGCGCTCACAAGCCTCGGTGAGCGCGGACCAGGGGAGCGGGTCAAACGGGCCGCGCAAGCGCATCTCGTGGCGCGTGAGCACGAGCAGCTGGCGGATGCGCACAAAGCCCTCGCGCAGGCGGCCCTCGAGGAGCTCGGAGCGGGTGGTGTCGTCGGCGGTGGGTGCCGCCGCCTGCGCCGCCGCGTAGACGTAGGTGGCGACGGTGCTGCGGTAGGTGACGCTCATGAAGAAGAGCATCGAGGACAGGGCGGCGCGCAGCTCGTGGCGCGCGACAAACGGCCACAGCAGCCAGTTGACGAGGATGGGCGCGGCGGTGCCGACCAGGAAGACGAGGCCGCGGCAGGAGACGGCCGCGGCGGTCGGCGTGGAGACGAGGCTGAGAGAGACGACGGTAAACGACAGGCTGCCGACGAGGCCGGACCGCGGGTGGGCGCTCAGCGTGTAGCGGTAGAGCATGGGCAGCATGTAGACGGCGGCGAAGACGGCCATGACGTAGGGGTTGCCGCGGCCGGCGGCGTGCGCGGCGGCGGCCCACGCGGCGCCAAGAACGGCGAGGCACGACCGGTTGAGCAGGTCCTGCAAGTTGCCGCCGACGCGCGGGTGCATGACGACCCAGCTCATGGCGACGGCCCACCAGCCGTCGTACCGGTCCCACCAGCCCTTGCTGCGGTCGAGGTACGACGGCACGGCGAGCAGGGCGGTGACCAGGCACGCCTTGAGCGCGTACTTGCTCTCGACGCCCTGCAGCTGGTACAGCGCGCGCCAGATGCGATACCGCGTCGCCGTCTTGAGCCTGCCGTCGGTGCGCGTGCCGGTGGTGGTGGTGGTGTTGTTGGACGCGGCGGGCGTGAGATGCGCCTCCGCCTCGGGGCCGCGGCGGCCGGCAGCAGGCTTGTGGGCGCGCGAGGTGATTGTGTCCAGCAGCCGGGCCATGGCGCCAAAGGTGACCTCGTAGGAGCCCGCGACGACGCCGCCGCGGTCGTGCCGGACTTGGGCGTTGGTGCGGTAGATGGCTTTGGCGAAGGGGTAGGACGGGAGGCTGAGGCGCGGCCGCGGCGGCGCGGACTGCTGCATCGAGGTGACGTGGTGCAGGAGACGCTGCACGGCGGTCGCGGTCGCGCCGACGTGCCGGGCGAAGACGAAGAGCTGCACAATGTCGGAGTCGTAGACGGCTGAGGCGGGGAAACGACCGCACTGCAAGAGGGAGGACTCGATGGTGTCCAAGTCGTAGACGGCTTGTCGCAGGCGAGCTGTCAGAGCTTCTGTGTCGGATGAGACGTCGATTGACGGGCCGGTGGACTTTCGGTAGCCCGAAATATCCATGAGAGCGGCGTCGCATCCGAGAATGGCGTCGCGCATGCAGACAACGAGATCCCGCGTAGGCGGCGCCAACGCTTCCGTCACATTGTCTGCGAGTACGTTTTTGCCGTTGTGGCCGGGTTCCTGGCCCTCCTCGCTGTCGTTTGTCTTGCTGTTTTTTGCCGTGTTTAAGAGGTTCGTCTCAGTGTCCATGGATAAAAGGGCACGCAGCACGGCTTGCATCAGGTTCCGCAGCTCGAGCACGTCTTCTGGCAGAAAGCGCGACACTGTGCTATCAATGACCATGTCGCGGTATGCTTCCGACAGGTCCACAAAGTTTTTCGATAGCTGCCTCCGGAGCCTTGTATCTCTTGCATGGGGGTTTTCAAGGGCTTTCTGCATAAGCTGAAGCGATCGGTGCAATGTCAGTGCGAGCGGCCGGGCGCCTGCGTCGGGACAAATCACAATATTGACGGCCAGCGCAATGGCTTGGCCCAGGAGAAAGGAGACAGCATAGCCTTGCAGCTTCGGCCAGGAAATCATTGTCCCACGTGTTTCGGAGAGCGTCGTGTAAATGAGCGAGACGCCAGCGGTAAGCACCGCTTGGTAAAACCTGATGAAGAATGCACGAACCCACGCAAGGCCAGAGATGAAGACGACGAGAAAAAGCGCCAGAATTCCACCATAGCCAGCGCTGGCGGCGCGCGTTGATGTAGATAAAAGCAGCGCCAGCGCACCCCAGGCTATCCCAAGAGCAGTCCCCAAAGCGGTCAGCACCACGCCGTCGACTTGAGCACCGACAGTGCGCGCTGGGTGGTTGAGAATGACGGACACTGCCATGATGTAGTATTGGTGGCCCAGCCAGTGGTGTACAGCTGGCACAAGACAGAGGATATAAGCAATCAAGTACGCCAAGAACGCTTTGAGCAGCTTGATGCCAGCATGTGTGGTCAACACCTGCCGGACGACCGTCTTGAGCTCGCGCCACTGGTTCGGGAAAAAGTGCCTGATCGTGAGCGGATGGTGCAAGTCATAGGCGGCAGGCAGGGTCGTTTTGAGAGCCGCGAGGCCATCGTTGGAGGGGAGACGGGCGGCTTGGAGAAAGACGGCGTCAAAGAAGCCGTCGCGCACCTCGCCGACGCCATACGTGTCGGCGCCGTGGTCCTCCCGCGTGGGCAGCAAGTGGTTCAGATTGAGAATACTCGTCGTGGAACTGGTTCGTCTGCCGAGACCAGACGGACCGCCGCGAAAGCTTGGCCGTTTTGATTTCATGGGCGATGCGGATGGAGAGTCCCGCGAGCTGTCCTGGTCATCCGAGCTCGACGGGTTCGGGGTGGTCGAGGTCGTAGCATTGCCTTGACTAGCGAGCCGCTCACGAGAGTCATCTTGACAATGTGGCGACTGACAAGTCATTCTATATGAAATGCGGCCTCTGGGAACAAAATGGGCCTATAACTTAGGTGTGCAACTCATTATCGTACGTGTTGAGACCATGGCGACTGTCCAGATGCGGGCTAGGGACGACTGTAGAAGGGCTTTTCAAAACGCGAGCTGCAGTGACCACTCTATACATATAAAGTACATTCTGCAGTATTGCGATAAGACGGTCAGTATCAAGTCGCAGCTTCAACCCGGCCAATTGTCAAGTACAAAAAAATCCCAGGAATTTGACGTCAGAAATAGGCGTCCCTGATGTAGTAATAAAAAGCGGGCCAGGACTCGAAACCGCGGCGGCTGATTGGGACGAAATCTGCACGTGACTTGATGGGCCCGGTATCTCCCCCCCAGGCGCCGTGATGACCCAGCAGAGTCAATCATCAAACCAAGTTTGCATCGAAAACCCTCAGCCATTGGCGCCCCCGAATCGACGTCCCCGAGCCAGCCAGCGACGCCGAGCCGCTCAATTCCTCAAAGACAACCCCCCACAGAACCCTCCCGTCTACGACATGGCCATCCTCCGTCACTCGATAGCGCCGCTCCGCGCGGTGCGATGCGCCCGCCAGCCCGCTGCTGCCGCCACCTTGCGCAGCTTCTCCGTCACCGCCCGCCAGCGCGGCGGCGCCGGCCACGGCAACGAGTCTCAGTTCGAGCCCCCCAGCGGCTGGCTCTGGGGCATCAAGCCCGGCGAGAAGCCCGAGCCCGAGGGCTGGGAGTGGCCCATGTACATCTTTTGCGGCAGCCTGGTCGTGGCCGGCGTGGCCCTGGCCTTTAAGCCCGACACAAGGTGAGTTTTTTGAACAGCGGGTGAAACGATTCCGCGCCGTGTGGCCAGTCCGAAAGCTCTGTTGAAAAATCGGCAACCGAATTTTGGACGGGTTGCTCGAAGTTGAGGGGAGCGTCGATCGGACGGCGCGGTGTGGAGGCGTGCCTAACCCTGCGTTATTTTGACCAAACGGCTGTTATATATACTAACTTGCTGCACAGCGTCTCTACATGGGCTCTTGAGGAGGCTCGCAGAAGATTAGAGGCCGAGGGTGTCCTGCCTGACCCCACGGCGTCTGAGAACAAGAAGTGAGAATTGGGTGTTGGGTTTTAGAGGGGGCATGGCATTCAGTTGAGGATTAGAGGCTGCTTTGGTCCCGGACTGCGCAGCCACAAGCACTGTATATGTTTTCGAGCTTTTGTTTTCCTTCGTATCGCAAAGACTTCAGTTCCATCAATGGTTTCAGATAGAATCATGATTTTTCTCACGCCTGCTGCACCTGGAACTTGTTGACTCGAAATTTGGTCTTAGACCCAACTCATCTTGAATTTCAGTCTATTGCTAATACCCCAAGTCTATATACAGCTTTGCTTTTTTTCCAGCCGCGTCCTCGTACGATTACTGAGGAGTAACATAGCTCCACTCGTGCTCGTAGTCACCGTACTGAATCTTCTCAATCCAGTCCTTCATCTGCAGGGCAATTTCGCCAGACTCCTCTGTGTCCTTGAGGCCGCAGTTGACCATCTTGCCCTTCCAGGAAATCTTGCGGACCGGGCTGACAATAGCAGCCGTGCCCGCGCCAAAAGCCTCGAGAAGGCGGCCCTCCTGGTCCGCATCGTACAGCTCCTGCATGGTGTACTTGCGCTCACTAATCTTCCAGCCGGCAGGCGCGAGGTGCTCCCTGGCCAGGCCGAGGATGGAGTCGCGGGTGACGCCCTCGAGGATGGTGCCATCGAGCGGCGCGGTGATGAGCTCCTTTTGACCGGTCGCCTTGTCCGTGATGGCGACAAACATGTTCATGGTGCCGACCTCGGTGACGTACTCCTCCTCGCCAAAGAGCCACAGGTTCTGCTGGAAGCCGCGGCTGGCGGCTTCCTGCTGGGGCACGATGCAGGGCGCGTAGTTGGCGCCGAGCTTCTTGTCGCCGACGCCGCCGGGCCAGGCGCGGACGGCGTAGTCGGTCGCCTCGAGGGCGACGGCCTTGAAGCCGGTGGGGTAGTAAGGGCCGACGGGGGAGGCGATAACGAAGAGGAGGGCGGAACCGGGGGTGCCGACGCCGAGCGTCTTTTGGGTGCCAATCATGGTCGGTCGCAGGTAGAGAGAGTAGCCGCGCTGGTCCGGGATGAAGCGCGACTCGAGCTGCGCAAACTTGGAGATGAGCTCAATCAGGCTCGCCGGGTCAAAGGTGGGCAGCGCGATGCGGGCCGAGGACTTGTTGAAGCGCTCCATGTTGCGGTCGGGGCGGAAGAGGCGGACGCGGCCGTTTTTGTCCTTGTACGCCTTCATGCCCTCGAAGCACTCAAAGGCGTAGTGCAGGACGCAACTAGCGGGGTCGAGGGAGAGGTTCTGGTACGGGACAATCTTCGGTTCCAACCATCCTTGCTCCAGGTTCCATTCAATGGCGAGCATGTGGTCTTTTTGGGGCGTGTGTCAGCTGTTGTGAACGGTGTTGCGTCGGCCGGGGGGGTGGCTTGTCCTACCTGTGAATTCCTTGCCAAATACGAGGTCCTCGGGTTTCCTCAGGGTCTTGGGGCTCTGCGTCTTGGTGATGCTCAGCTTGGAGGCATCAAGGCCACGAAGCTGCGCCGCCTGGCTGTAGAAACGGCCAATGGGCATGGCGCGCTGCATACGAGCAGCACCCAGCAAGGCGGAACGCATTCTGAGAGCGGACCGCATCGTGACGGGGTTTGTGTCGTTGCACGGGGTGGCTGGCTGTTTACCAGAATGTCCGTATCGGCAACGGCGAAGCGATTGACGAGATGGTGCGGCCGCTAGACAGTTTGGGATGGAGGGGGGGGACTGCGGGACAGAAATACTCGGGGGTGGAAGGTTGGCGGCCGATGTTTGGAAATAGCACGATGCGGTACCGGAGCCGCTTTGGTAGGGCGTACATTGTCCAGGGCGCCGGAGACGTGACAGTGAATCATTTTTAGCGGTTCCCGCTACTGAAAAGCCCGCCGCTACCCGCTGGAACCCTATCTCGGCCCCCGGCCCAGCGCTCCAGGTCTCGGCCTAAGAGCAAGAGCTCAGGTCCGATCTTGGGCCGCCCTGTCACAGATGGCCATTGGGGAAAGACGAAATATTATGTCGTTGTTGGTCTTACCAACTCATTGGAAAACCTAGGTTTCAGCCGTAGTCATTTCTCTTGGTGTGCAGGCTGCTTGCATGCTGCAGCCAAGGTTGTATGTAATAAGTACCTAGACTCAGGTACCTACATAGGCAGCCTGCGCCACACGTGGCACCAACAGCCGCCTGCGCCTCCAGGCGGCATTATTCCCAGCGCCATGCCATCGTCATTGTCACAAGTCACACATTGCATTTCGTCGATTCACCTCGCAATTTGCCGTAGTGCTGATAGCCTCCCCTCTTCAAATCCACAGCTTGATATTTCTCCAGATACCCATCGAGTTTCCATCTTGCGCGCCACAGTACCCAAGGACCGTGGCGAGGGCCTCCCCTGAGCGAGGCTCGTGATTGCGACCCGAAACCGACATGCTGTAATGCTCTACCCAGCCAAGCACACGACACAATGTTCTCCAACGCGCTCAAGTCCATCTCCGCTACAAACATCACAGGCAACTACACAATCTCTCCCAACGCAACCTCGACGGCCGGCCCGTGGCGCATCTACGATGCCAAGAAGAAGTCGACCGGCAAGCCTTATAGCGTCTTCGTCTTTGACAAGAAGTCGCTCGATGCCCAGGGCAACGCTCTGGGCCGCTCCGGCGCCAGCTCCTTCAAGAAAACAGTCGAGGAGGTTGTCGAGCGGCTGAAAAAGGAAGCTTCCAGTCTAGCCAAGCTGCGGCATCCCAACATCCTCGAGCTCGTCGAGCCGGTCGAGGAAACACGAGGCGGCGGCCTGCAGTTTGTGACGGAGCCCGTCACGGCGTCGCTGGCCAGCCTTTTGCAGGAAAAAGACGAGCAGGAACGGTCCGGCGGCCCGGGGGGGCGCTCCAGCCGCTATGTCACCGAGGACGCGGACGGCGTGCGGCGGCGGAGGGAGCTGGAGATTGATGAGCTCGAGATCCAAAAGGGTCTCTTGCAAATCAGCAAGGCTCTCGAATTCTTCCACGAGAACGCCGGTCTTGTTCATGGCAATCTCACGCCCGAGGCTATTCTCATCAACGCCAAGGTAGCCGACTCTGCTAGGCCATTTCCACCACAACAGCTAACAGTCAACAGTCGGATTGGAAGATGAGCGGGCTTTCCTTCTGCAGTCCTGTAGACGGCTCCAATAAGCCAACCTCGATACAAGGCATCAGCCTCCATGAAGTTCTCAACCTCGACCCTCGGCTACCCAAATACGTCCAACTAAACCTCGACTACACATCCCCCGACTTTGTCATGGACAACAACCTGACATCCTCCGCCGACATGTTCTCTCTGGGCTTGCTCGCCGTGGCCTTGTACAACTCCCCGCACCGATCGCCCCTCGAGAGCCACGGCAGCATTTCCACGTACAAGCGCCTCTTCTCCTCATCGGCCACTGTTCCCTCTGGGTCCAACGGCTTCCTGAGCTCGCGCCCGCTGCCAAAGGAACTCGCCAACCATGTGCTGCCGCGCTTGATTACGCGGCGGCCCGCGCAGCGCATGACGGCGCGCGAATTTCAAGAGAGCGAATATTTTGACAACATCCTCGTGTCGACCATTCGGTTCCTTGACTCCTTTCCGGCCAAGACGCCGAATGAAAAGTCACAATTCTTGCGCGGGTTGAACAAGGTGCTACCTTCGTTTCCCAAATCCGTCATGGAGAAGAAGATTCTGCCCGCCCTTTTAGACGAGCTCAAGGACAAAGATTTGCTGTCTCTCATTCTTCAAAATGTCTTCAAAATTGTCGACCTACTTCCCTCGGCGCGTCGGGCTTTTGGCGAGCGTGTTCGTCCAGCGCTCAAAGAGATATTTGTCACCAACGCAAAACAAGCACAAGAAAAGGACGGCGCTCGAGATGCTGGCCTCATGGTGTTTCTGGAGAATTTGGCCTCGGCGGCCAACAACTGTAATGGCAAAGAATTCAAAGACGGTAAGTTATGGACCAGTTTCACATGATGACCGCTAATTAGCTGGATCAGATATCCTGCCTGTCGTTGTTGCTGCCATTGAATGTCCTACACCTTCAATAGTCGACGCAGCTCTGCGCAGTCTCCCAGTCGTCCTACCGGCGCTCGACTTTAGCACCATCAAGAATGAGTTGTTCCCCATCGTCGCCGCCGTTTTCAGCAAGACCACGAGCTTGGCAATCAAGGTCCGCGGTCTGCAGTCGTTTGTTGTTCTCTGCGGTGGCTCCAATGATTCCTCTGCTGGCGATGACGGCCTCAGTGGCCTTGCCCAGGAAAAGAAGAAGGCGTCGTCGTCGACCGCGCTGGACAAGTACACAATGCAAGAAAAGATAGTGCCTCTCATCAAGGTCATCAAGACCAAGGAGCCCGCCGTCATGATGGCGTCCCTCGCTGTGCTCAGCATCGTCGGCGACATGGCCGACGCTGACTTTGTCGCTATGGACATTCTCCCGATCCTGTGGAGCATGAGCCTCGGCCCGCTGCTCAACCTCAAGCAGTTCCAGGCGTTTATGGCCCTCATCCGGACGCTCTCGCGCCGCGTCGAGGACGAGCAGACACGCAAGCTGCAGGAGCTCGCCGGCACGTCCAACGGCGCGACGGCAGCGCCCAACGAGGACTTTCTCGCCTTTGGCGGCGTCACCGGTACCGCATTTGACGGCAGCGGAGGCGCGAATGGTGCCACAGCCGACGACTTTGAGGCCCTTGTCAAGGGCAAGGCCGGCAGCAGTCCCAACCCAGGCAGCAACGGTTTCGCCAGCTGGGACGCGCCTCAGCCTAACCTTGGGGTCGCCGCCGCAGCCAAGTCCCCCGTGAGCCCGCAGACGCCCGCCTTTTCTTGGTCGACAAATGCGCCCGCCAGCCCAGCTGCCGGTCGCTCGTCCTTCTCACAGCAGCAGCAGGCCGGCTTCCGCACCGTCACGCCAGACTTGGCGCGCTTCGAGCCCATGGCGCCGTCCTCGACGCAGTACAGCCAGCCGCTGAAGCCCTCGCCGGCGTCTTCCTTTGTACAACCTGCCAGCACAACTTCGCACTCGATGTCGTCCTCTGTCAATTGGGCCGCCGCTGCCACCACGGCGAACCCCTGGTCGTCGACCAGCGGCGGCAGCTCTCCCAACTATGGTAACATGGGCACCGGCAGCATGGCGTCGTCCCTGGCTAGCCTGTCCATGAGCGGGCAGCAGCAGCCGCATCGTCCGGCGCTACCGACACAAACGTCGTCGTTTTCGCTGCCGCCACCGCCGGGAACTGGTTTCAGTAAACCCACGGCGTTTGGCGGCATACAGCCCAGCAGCACCTCGGCGTGGGCGAATAGCGGTAGTGGGAGTAGTATGGGTGGCATGATGGCGCAGCAGCAGCAGCAGCAGAGGACGTTGAGCGGTAGCAGCTTAGGCGGGATGAATGCGAGCGGGGCTGTCAATACCAATACCAATACCAATACGGCAGGGCAGTCCAAGGGTGGACTGTCCAAGTATCAAAGTCTGATATAGAGGAGAGCAAAAAGTTGGGAATTGTCAAGTTGTAGTCTTGCATATAACGACTTGAAGGAACTTTTATATCTACTAATACACATCAAAAGGCATTCTTGGTGCACATTTCTACGTCAACACTTTTGGTAGCTCGCCCGATGAGTTGCATGTACACAAGCCAGCTCTAGTGAATAGTCGATGACGAGCGACAGGGACAGAGTAGCCGACTCAGCCACGACGGAATGCCCCTTTGCTCTTTCTCGTCCGCTTGATGGAAGAGGTGTGGTACTTTTATTGTTTCGATGGGTGCGGAATTAGGTGCTTCCCCAACCTCATCATCCCAAAGCCTTACGAGGGAGCACATCACCCAAAACTATCAGCTTCTTCGAAATAGTACAAGAGCTAGGTACCAGCCTGTTTTCTATTTCTCAAGTCAAGAATGTGGTAAGAAAATCGTTAGGCTGCTCGGTAATTTTTTTATTTTTTTTTCGTTTTGTCGGACTCGATAGTGTGAGTCTGACTTGTGTGTACGAGACGGGCCGTGAATAGGCGATAGGTCTTGGTAGGGTGGTAACGGGTGAGCTTGTGGGTGGTCTCGGCAGCAACGCATATCAGATAACGTTGGGGGATTTTTGTCGAGTGAAACATGATGGCGATGCAAGACGGTCATGCAGCAATTTCTCGACAGTGTTGTCCAACTTGTAGACAAATATGGCAACGAGATGGCGTTTGGTTGCGTGATGTGCTCGCTTACCTGTTTTCAAGGTTGGCCCCGTGAGTTTTGCGCATGTTTGAGAAGCAAGGTTTTCTTGTTTGTTCCAATGCACTCGGCGAGCGAGGGGATTTTTCTCTTGCTGACGCCTGATGAGGCCCGTCATGGTGGCCTAATAATGAACACAAGTCTAGACCGGCGAGCCACACGCCACAGGCCACGGCACGGCAAAGTGTGTGTATGGGGGGGGCCGGGGGGATGTTCTGTTTTTGTGGCCATTTTGTCTCTTCTTTACAACTCTTGGTTTCCTACAGCTGCGGTCGTCCGTTTGCACCTCGCATCACGCTGCCGCCAACTTGGTCTCTCCTCCCCCCCCAAGTTGCTTGTGTTGATTGAGATTGGTGCCCTGTTTATTCAAACAAGTAGGCACCTTGTCCTTTCGATACGCTGCTTTCGGGCGGCGTCTGCGTGTGGTTCCTTCTTGGTCTGCAGGTAGACTCAAACGCCTAACCAGCTGGCGTCGACGTTGTATTATAAAAAAACAAAAGAAGCAAACGGCGGTTTCGCTTGGAATTTGAACGCTGGAGAGCGTGGCCGGCCGACTAGAAATTCTACATTCTGACAAATCGGCGGTGATTGAGAGCTTGCTTGTCGTCGCACGTCGCACGTCGCAGAAGCAGAAGCAGAAGCAGGCTCGCTCGCTCGCTCGCCCATCCCATACCATCTTATCCCATCACATATTCCCAGGTTGGCGAGTTAAAATTACCAAGTGGATGGGCAACGCAGTAACACACACACCACGTCCTAATAATAACAGGTAACCTCGCCTCTTTCTCTCCTCTCCTCTCCTCTCCTCTCCCCTCCTCGTTTCGCCAACTATTCGTTGCCCTTCTTTCTTCTTCCTTCTTCCTCTTCCTTCTTCCTTCTTCCTTCTTCCTCTCTCTCTTTCTCTGCCTTTTCCTGCAACTCGTTCTAACGTTTTTGTTTGCCACAGACAAGCATAGACAAGCAACAGGAAAACGAGGCTCAGCGAACCTGACAACGGCTCATCGGCCTGTGCTGAGACAAATACCAACCCTCGCCTGGCTATACTACCCGACTCGTCCAAACCTCCTCTTCTCCTGCTCGATACTACGCCATCCATCATTTTACCCCCATTTCTTGCACTCAATAGCAGACCATCGCGAAAACAGATATCAAGTCGTGTTAGAAACCCCGCATTCATCGTCATCGTCGTCGTGCTTCTCAGAATATTCGTCGACTACTACTTGGCCCGCCCACACCAAAGGAACACTGGCGGTTTGCCTATTCGCCTTATCAACTAACCCTTCTTCACCCCGACCACTTTTTATCACGGCCTGAGACTGTTTGGCACACAACACAAAACCCGACACCAGACTTCTTCTTTTTTTTTTTTGCCCTCTCAACTCATTCACACCATTCCGCTGCCCGGCAAAAAATTACGCCAAGTCTCGGACACCCGCGTTTGCACGAGTTCCCGACAGCTCTCGTGGGGCGAACTTGCTAACTTGGTCGACCGCCCGCAACTTCAGCTTCGCCATGAGCACCAAGCGTGCCGCCGCGAGGGGCGTCAAGCTGCCTCGTCGCGGGGCCCATGCCGACGCGCTCGACAAATTACCCCCTGAGCCAACGGTCGCGCAGCTCAATGACGCCGCCATTGAGGTGTCGCTCGCCGATCTCGAGGAACGCGTGGCCGACGTGCGTGACTCGTGGGAAACGGATTCGCTCTTTGAAGACACGTTTGAGGCTATTGCTGAGGAGAGCTCAGCTTCCTCGTCCACATCTACCAGTAAGCTCATTCTCCCGTTGAAAGCAAAAAAACGTTTGCCCCCCTGCTACATTTCCACATAATACTCTTTTACTTGCCACGCTCAAGACCCCCCCGGCTGACCCCCCCTGTACCAGACAGCAGCGATGCCTGCACGCCAGACGAGGCGAACCGCCTCCGCAGAGAGCTGCGCGAGCAGGGGCCCGCCGTCTTTTGCCAGCGGACCGTCGACGCCGGCCGCTACACGGCCAAGAAGCTGCTGACGGCCTTTGGCATTAAGCCGCCCGCCTTTCTCGAGGGCGAGCCCGACGTGTCGTACTACAGCCTGTTGTCGCTGGCCATTACTCGCGAGCTCTCCAAGCGCGCCAAGATTGCCCGCTACAATAGCGTCGAGGACGCGGTGCAGCTCATCGCCCGGAGCGCGCACATTGTCATCATCACCGGCGCCGGCATCTCAACGTCGCTCGGCATCCCCGACTTCCGCTCCAAGGGCACCGGCCTCTACGCCAAGCTCGCCCACCTCGGCCTCGGCGACCCGCAAGAGGTCTTTGACATTGACATCTTCAAGGAGGACCCCTCCGTCTTCTACTCGGTCGCCAAGGACATCCTCCCCGCCACGGAGCGCTACACCCCCACCCACGCCTTCATCGCCATGCTGCACCGCCGTGGCAAGCTCCTCACCAACTACTCACAGAATATTGACAACCTCGAGGTCAAGGCCGGCGTCCCCAAGGACAAGCTCATCCAGTGCCACGGCTCCTTTGGCACCGCCTCGTGCGTCCAGTGCGGCTTCCAAACCGCCGGCGAGGTCATCTTCCCGGATATCCGCGCCGGCGTCATCCCCAAGTGTCCCCGCTGCGCGCAGGCGGCCGTCGCCAGCCGCGCCTCCTCCTCGGCCAAACGCCGCCGCACCGCCGCCGCCGAGCGGAAGCGCCGCCGGTGGTCCGCCGACAGCTCCGAAGACGACAACGACGACAACAGCAACCACAACGGGTCCTACGACCTGCCCGGCACCGGCGTCATGAAGCCCGACATCACCTTCTTCGGCGAGGCCCTGCCCGACGAGTTCTCCCGCCGCCTGACGGAAAACGACCGCGACAAGGTCGACCTCGTCATCGTCATTGGCACCTCGCTCAAGGTGACGCCCGTCTCCGAAATCGTCAGCTGGCTGCCCTCGCACATTCCCCAAATATACGTCTCCCGCCAGCCCGTCACCCACATCAACTTTGACATTGACCTGCTCGGCGACTGCGACGTCGTCGTCGCCGAGCTCTGCCGCCGCCTCGGCTGGCCGCTCGACCACGAAATGGTCGTGCCCCCGGAACAGCCCATCCTCGTCCGCACCGAGCCCGGCTTTCCGAGCCAGCACACGTTTACGCTGCGCGTCCCCGATGGTCCCGAGGAGACCGGGGAAGCGAACAACAATGGAAAGCTAAAGGACAAAAGCACAAAGTTCATCACGTCATCCTCTACCTAAAATCTTCTGGCTTTGTTTTTTTGTTCTCCTTCTTTTTTTTTTTTTTGCAACGCATTTCATTGGCTGTTTCGTAGAGCGTCCTTCTATTCCCATCATCATATCTCGTCTTTCCATCTTGTTGGCATACACTGTTGTCCTTTTTTTTTCTTGTTTCTTTGCTCAGAATTGTTGCCAAAGCCGGGGGGGGGGGGACAGAACAGGGCGGGCCGTGTCCTTGGGTACTACTTTAATTTTTGAAAGGCCGATTGGAGGTTTTCTTGTCGACATTGCCATCATCAGAAGCTCTCTCACATGTAGAAATCACCATAATGAATACAATTTCATGATACTTCTCACCTTCCCTTTTGGACGCCCGAAGATGCACAACAAGGGTCACCATATTCGCAGTTCAAAATGGTGTTATCTACATGTAGAATTGTTTTTGAAGACATGTTCTTTAGTATGTTTTGTTTGTCTATCGAATATATACATGTCCCTTGGGAAAGAAGAAACCAGAGACTATTGTTGGGCTCCTCCAACAAGTCTTTTTACTCCGTACTCAACATGATGAAAATGATAATAAGAGAAGCCCCCTCTAATAAGGTAAAGATTGCAAACCGGTCATGAGTAGTACTGATACAAGCGCCTTACTACTCCGGTCTTTTTTTGTGTGTGTTCCCCCTCTTTAATTATTACTTGGTTCATTAGTCGCATTGGCTGCCGTCTCTTCTCGCTCATCAACCGATCGTCTGTCCGCCGGTTGCCACGCCCCAGCAACACCAGCCGCAATGAGACCCGCCATGACAGTGGCCCCGCCCAGCGCCGAGTTGGATCGCGATCTGTTGGACCTGGATCTGTTTCTCGACTCTGGGGTCGCCGGGTATTGGAAGCCATCCTCGCCCACCGGCGTCTGCGGAGCGTTGACCGAGTTGGAGCGCGAGCGAGACGGGCTACGCGAGTGAATCAGCATATTCTTGGGGTGCTTTATGACATACGCAATGGTGTTGATGCGACCGCCCTTATAGTTACGAAGAAAGGCGAGACTGTCGTGGACCTCGGCGAAAGGCTCCGGGTACCTGTCCCTCATTTCGTCGGAAGAAAGAGTCACGAAAGGAGTCTTGCTTGGGCGGCTCTTTAGGAAATTCGGAACCAGAGCGATAAACAACGAGTCGGGAATCAAGCGGATGATAACAGCGACGGGGATGGAGAGGAAGCCGAGAACTATTGCAATGGCCCACATGGTGGGCGACTGGTAGTCGGCAATCTGGAACGCGGCACCGCCGACAAAGATGATGAGGACCTGGCCACCACACATAATGGCGTTGATAATGATGAAGAACCAGTTCTTGCTCAAGCCTTCGAAGATGTTGAAGTTGTTGTCCAAGCGGCGGCTGTTCCATTGATTAAAGATTTGCATCCACACAAACGTGTTGAATACAAGAGTCGCCTGTTGGTCCTTGGGGGGGATGTCATTTGGCCCAGGCAGTGGGAGGATGCCCTTGGGGCTTCCATAGTACAGCACAAAGGTAATGACAAGCTGGTAGATGGCCTGTCCGATGATCATCTTCCACATGGTGGGGGAGATGATGGATGCGCCCTTTCGCTCGGGTTTGCGGTCGAGTACGCTCTCCTGAGGTGGGTCAGTCGCTAGAGCGAGAGCAGCAAGCGTGTCCATGATCAGGTTGACCCAAAGCAGTTGCACAGCGGACAAGACGGACTTTCCATCGCTGCTAGAGACGGCCGAGACAAAGGTGAGAACGACGGCGGTAATGTTGACAGTGAGCTGGAACTGCAGGAAGCGCTTCACCGCATCATTGACAGCACGACCCCATTTGAGGGCCTTGACAATGCTCGTAAAGTTGTCATCCATCAGAATAATAGCAGAAGCCTCCTTGGCGACCTCGGTACCGGCGATGCCCATGGAGAAGCCCACGTCGGCAGTTTTCAGGGCAGGCGCGTCATTGGTGCCGTCACCAGTGACAGCGACAATCTCGCCCATTTCCTTGAGGCGCTTGACGAGGATGCGTTTGTCTTCGGGGCTGGATCTGGCCAGGACGTGGAGCTTGGAAGCGATTTCGATCTGCTTCAGTTTTCCGAGGTTGCGGAACTCCGGTCCCTCCATCACCAAACTGTTGGGCTGGAGAATACCGGCTTCCTTGGCAATAGCTTGAGCAGTCAGCTTGTTATCACCAGTGACCATGCGCACCACAACACCGGCATGCTGACACCGCTTGACGGCGTCATATACACCATCGCGAAGAGGATCCTGGATACCAACAATACCAAGCCAAGTCATTTTCGTGAAGATGCTTTCAAAGACAACGTTGTTGTCGTCGTCGCGGCGAGCATCC
Source organism: Cordyceps militaris CM01 (assembly GCF_000225605.1). NCBI lineage: Eukaryota > Fungi > Ascomycota > Sordariomycetes > Hypocreales > Cordycipitaceae > Cordyceps > Cordyceps militaris. The sequence continues at coordinate 3,441,113 of NW_006271971.1, forward strand.
CTGGGAGGCCACGCATCAAAGTCACGATAGCAGAGACCGATAGTACGGAGTGATCTGTTGGCGTAGCTTTCGATGACCCGACTTAAGGTCTGGACGTTGCTTTCAGTCATGAATGTGGTGGAGTCATCCTTGGCAGGGTCATGCAAGGTAGTCTTGCACTGAGCGAGCATGATTTCCGAGGCACCTTTCACGTAAAGTCTGAACTTGCCCTTGGGCAGCTGCACGATAATTCCCATGCATTTGCGGCCAGAGTCAAAGGGAATCATCTGGATAACGGTGGCGCTTTCGCGAACCTCAGCAACGGGGCCCATGCCCAAAAAGTCTCTAGCAAAGAGCAGGAGAGCCGCTTCAGTCTTGGAGCCGAGATATGTTTTCTTCCCCTCGAATTCGCTTTCATAGGCCGTTGAGTTGAGAGCAACCGATTTAAGCAGTAGCTCCTTGACAGGTTCGCTGAGCATACCAACGAACTGGGTAGGGGTGATGTCGGCGCTGGAGTCTTGGAACGATCCAGCGGGGGAGTCGGGTTCGCTGGAATCGCGCTGCTTCACTCCACCGAAGCGGTTGGTAGTTCCAACCGTGCCGGAAACAACTTGCATTTTGTTCTGCGTCAAAGTACCAGTCTTATCAGAGCAAATGCTGGTAGCGTTGCCCATGACCTCGCATGCTTTCAGATGGCGCACGAGGTTTGCATCCTTTAACATTCGGGTAGTGGCAAAGGCGAGCGCCAGAGTGACTGCCAAGGGAAGACCTTCGGGTACAGCAACAACGATAATTGTGACGACGACGATGAAGATTTCAAGGAACATTTGTCCTTTCTTGGCGGGAGTAAACGAGCTGTCAAGGCGGGGAAGACGGACAAGAAATTCGATGAAGAGGACAATAAACAGCAGTAGACCAGCAGCGCCACCAAGCTTCGCAATGTACGTGGCGATGACATTGAGCTTGGCTTGTAGCGGGGTCATCTCAGGATCTTCGTTGAGGGACATGAGAGTTTTGCCGTATGAAGAGTAGATACCAGTTGACGTGGCCATGTATGTACCCACACCCTCCATGATGCGGGAGCCGGACTGAATAAAGGGATCCATCTTCTTAAGGCTTTGATGGCCTTCAATGGCACTGAAGACTGTATCGCCAGGTCGCTTCGTGATGATGTCAGATTCTCCAGTCGTCTGAGATTCGTCGCATTTGATGTTGAAGCCATCGATCAAGACACCATCGACGGGGACGAGATCGCCTGGCTCGAGATGTATGACATCACCGGCCATGAGATCAAAAACGGAAACCTGTGTGGTTTTCCCACCGCGCACCACCTTGATAAGACGATCCTGCTTTTTCTTGTTCAACTTGGCAAACTGGCGTTCCTTGGAGTAATCGTTGAGGGAACCGACAATGACGACAATGGCAATGGCAACGATGATGGCGACACCCTCAACCCACTCAACGTTGGCCTCGCCAGGTTCATGCTTCTGACCAAAGGTCTGGTAGAGACCAACACCAAGCGAAATGACGGCAGCAATGGAGAGAAGAATTAGAACCTTGTCGTTGTAGGTGATCCACATGAGCTGAAGGAGTGATTTTCCCTGTTTGACGGGGAGACGGTTGTCGCGAAAGACGCGGTAGCGATCGACAAACTGTTCGTTAGCCTTGCTGGCTTTGCTGGCGCGGGTATCGGTTCGCTCAACGGTGGGGGGTGCAGAGCCCTCGGTGTTGAGTTTGGCGTTTTTGCTGGCAGCGGTGGCTTCGTCGAAGGAGACATGGCCGGTAAGATGAGTCTCGTCGGGGCTGAGGCCGGACTTGCGATCGGTGCGAAGACCCTTTTCGAGGCCGTGAAGGCCGCCGAGTTGGTGAAAGGCTGCGAGGCTCTTGGGGTTGAACATTTTGCCTAGCTGGCCGGGGGTGTAGGCAAAGGGATTGTTGTCGACCTCAAAATCCTTTTCAGTGCCGACATCGGGTTTCAAGGCGGTGTCATCCTTCATGATCTTCTCGTTGCTCAGCGATGAGGACTTGTACTTGTCAGTCTGGGTCGAATTGGAAGCGACTACCGTTGTTTCGCCATTTGAATGCAATGATCTGGTGGCGTCCTCAGATTCAAGTGAGTTTTGGCGAGGGCGGGCGTCAGCAGAGGGGACGGCGAGGAAGCCAGCACCGCGCTCGGTGAAGCCGAGGACGGGGCTGGAGACATTGTGCGGGCTGGTTGGGCGGCTGTCTCTGCTGTCAAACGAGATGTCGGTACGGAGATCGGGACGTCCGACGCGGTGTGTGTAGGTGGTGGGCTCGGCGGCCAGAGTGGTGGGAGAGGTGGTGTCGTCTTCGGGAGGTGAAGTGACGATTTGCGCCGGCGGTTGGCTGTCTGGGCCGTCGGTCATGTCGACGGCGCTGGCGGCGGGGCTGACGGCAGTGGTGTCGATTGTGATGGTAGGTCTGCGGCCAGAGTTATCATGTTAGCAAAACAGAGAGGGTGACGGTGAATTTATATGAAAAAGCTGGGAGGTAGCCAATGTGGCGAGTCGAGAGGGTACGCACGCTCTTCGCCTACCAACGGGCGGTGTTGGTGGTGGCTCGTTGTCACTTGGTTCGGGCATGGTGCGACTGAGTTTGCTGAAAAGAGGCTATGCAACTAGGCTGTCGGTTCTTGGTGGCGAGGGTCATTGGTTGGCAGAGAGCGAAGGCAGCAGAGAATACAAAGGCAGCGCGACAAGGAATGGAAGCAGGATGAAAAGGCCACCTGAGGGGATGCGAGAGAGGACAAGCAATATCGACAGACGGACGAAATCCTAGGCAGTCATGGTGACCAAGAGGTAGAGTGTAGTACAAGACGTGATGAGGTGGGAGCACAAGGACGGAGGTGTGTGAGAGTGGGAGGGCGAGTGTTGAAATGCAGAAAGCCAAGAGGCCAGAGGCGTAGCTTGTTATTGGCAGTGGAGATGGGCTGTGAAAGAGGCCCGGTGTAGTACAGACGGGGGGCGTGTGTGATGGTGGAGGGAGAGATGGGGCGGCCAGACGTTGAGGATAACTACCTAGTCGGCGGGAGGCGATGTGAGACTTGAGTGAGGAGAAGGCAAAGGGCCTGTGAGAGGTGGAGGAGAAGAGGTGACGGCGACGGAAAGCTTGTTTGATGGTTGCAGGCACCAATGTGATGGTGATGGTGAGGGTGGTGATGAATGATGGTGTACAAACGGAAGTGGTAACCTTGTGGAAGTGTGCCTATGGTGGTGGTACTAGTTAGCAAATTTCCAGGTACATGAGCCAGCGGCAAGGTCTGGTTCGGGTGTGCAGACGCTAGCCTCGCCATGCATGGGGGGGAGCTGCATGGCATGGCTTTTCTGTGGCGTTGTGCATTCTGCTCGTTGGCCCAACCCCAACGAGCAGCCTGCGCAGCCAAAGTACTGTACTTCCGAGTACTTTTTGGGGCCCGAAGCCCGCGTCAGAGTCGCTCCCATGGCGTGCGTTTATCCGCCACACACACGCACGCACACAAAGGGCAGCCAGGGCGTGCTTCGACCACCGCCTTCTTCTCCCCCCCCCCCAAGCACGAAAGTCTCTGGTGCAAACATCGGCGCGGTTGCGTAAGGCGACGCAGGCTCCCGCGTCTGTTACACCAGAGCCATAGCATAGTGCGTGGAAGCCCTTTGTGTGCTTGCCTGCATCAGATCGCCCCCCTCTCCCGGCCTTGCTGCTGTGCAGCCAGCGATTGGGCATCGCCGGCTTGGCTGCGAAGGGGGGTGGTGTGCGCGAACAGACTTCAGACGACTCGCTGGAGAGGTAGGAATAGCCATGGGGAGAGGGACGAGCCCGATTTCGAACAAGGGAATCATGCAAGGAAGGAAATTGATTGTGGATGGTACTTACACAATGGTCTCCTGTTGTCCTGTTGCTTGACAAAGAACCCCCCCCAGAAGTCACTCAACGCCGACTTGAGTCCACACTGGCCAGGTCGCCAGCGGTGCTCAAGGCGTCTATTGCACAATGCCCGACTGAACAAAAGAGAGGGCAGACAAGGTCGTCACTGCTTGCTTACCGTTGTCGCTTGGGAATGCATACGGATTCCTCTGCTGGTATATGCGTGGTCTTGAAAGTGGTTAGCTTTGTATCCTTCTTCGACCGATGCTGTGCGGGCAGGCAATGGCGTACTGTGTTTGGGATGTCGACACAACCTGAGTCCAACTTCAAGTTCTAACCTCGAACGATGACTATTCGCATGTTAGCTAGCTGTCTTGCCATGCGCCATGTGCTGTGCCATCTCTTGGACTGTATCCAGGTTGTTACTGGATGCGACGCAACGCCCTGGGGCAGAGCAATGCATCCGTGTAGCAACAAACTCGGAGAGAGCAAGATGGAAGTCAAGACTTACAAGTCTGTTCCGACGTTTGGTGCGATTTGATCGGACTGAGTCGAGGCGAGCCCCGTTAGCGCTTGTGAAAATGTAACGCTTATGCAACGGCGTCAAAGATGCATCGGGGCGCGCAATTTCGATTGTATCCATCCATGTACAGGACCTCGAGCAAGGATACTCGAATCGACTGTATGAGTGAAGGAGGAAGGCTAGTAGTGTAGCATCGAGGCACCCGTTTGACTTGCAAACGGACTCGATGCGGGGAAGCGTTGGGGGGACCGGCGACTTACAGATCAAGTATGCGTTGCAGTGAAGCACCAAAGACAATGCTATTAAAGTAAAAGTAGAAGGAAAAGCTTCAAAGAGGGAATTGATGGAAAGGGCGAATTATATTGAAGCTCAAGTTGTCGGATGATTTGATTGGAAAGGAAGAGTTCAGCTGGGAGAGTCGCAGATATATATATCCATCATGAGGGGGGGAGATTGGGAGTGCTTTCTCCTCGCCCACCACCCCGTCCCTTCATCACAGCATGCGGTAGATGCACCCTCCGCCGAGATAGGGACTATGTGAATAAGAGACGGGGGGGTCCATGTGATGCAAGCAACGATTGGGTAGGTCGA
>NW_006271971.1:3446166-3464518 GCF_000225605.1 Cordyceps militaris CM01
GGGGGGGAGAGTGAGAGAGCCCGAGGGGCGTGTATGCATGACGCGCAGGGCCTGTGAATCACGGCTTCACTGCCTTTGCCAGAACCATTGACCACCGGGGCGCCAAAGGTTTAATTCTGATCCCGCTTTCCATGCAGCAGCAGCAGAAGCTCTGGTAGGGAGGAGGGGGGGGTACGATGTTCCCGACGGGAAGACGACTCTTCCTTCGAGACCGCCCATTTCTCGTAATGGGATAAAACAGGGCCTGAACTTCAGCCACCAGCGGCCTCGTCGAGAAAGGAAAAAAATGAATTTAAAAAATGATTAAAAAATGTGGAGGACACGGGTAGCAAGCAAGTTGTGCTACCGATTCGAGACCGGCTCATATTTGCCTCCTTCGCTTTGGCGATTCAAAGACCCTCGCCTATTTGGGAAATGACGCGCCAGAAGCAGGTCAACTTGGATGAAAGAAACGAGTCTTTTTGTTCCAATTTAATCTAAGCATTCCCTTTCTTTCCTTCCCTTTGCAGCTACTGCCTGGTCTGCGCATCTGGCGCGGACGCCTGTTAGTTCATGGCGTTTCTCGGCACCGCTCATGCAAGCATCCGAGCATCCCATGATTCAACAGGCTTAGGGCAAGGCGGGTAGAGACGCTAGCTCTCTTTTTTCTCTCCCTCGCCTTTTCCAAAAACGTCCCAGCAGCGGTTAGGCTTTGGGCGGAGCTTTCGCCTTTTGGGTGGCCAACAGGACGGTGTATTGTGCCCGGGCAAATAACTGGCCGCGGGGCGCCTACTCTTGTTGGCCCTTTGTGTGAGCGGGAGCGACATGTGGCGACAGGGGTGCTTCAGAGAGAGCAGAGGCTACCTACTCGCTCTCTCAAACACTGACCATTCTCTTGAATTGACTTGAGCGGGAAGCGGAACCCAGCACCGTATACGATGTGCCACCATATGCGCTCCTCTCCATTGTGCAGTCGATGCAATGCGAGACAGACTGAACCATTCACCGCAGCGTATGCATCGGCGTTTCAGTATGCGGGACAAGCCGGTGGTTAGCATGAAAATACTATTCACAAGACAAAAGAGGATAAAAATATGCAAGAGATCGGAGGAGGCTCGGGGCTGATCACAGCCAATGTGTGCAGCGCAGCGCACAACCCTTGACCTCACGGGCCGGTGTAAGCCCAGCGCTTGGAATCGCTTCTGGAACGGGAAGTGCCAAAGGACTTTTGGCAATTAATGTCTTTGATGAGGGAATAATAAAAAATATGGGCTTGCCAAAATAGATTTCATCCACATAGCGCAGGTATCTACCTCTTAACAAGAGACGGTTGAGTGACCGACTTACGCGCCAGACTTTCCACTACCCGTCCGCGAGACCAATGTGACTGTGTTGGTGCAACACTCCGCTTTCAAGGTGGCAGTATCGCGAAATGGTCGCACGAAACTTGGGAGCTGGCTGCTCAATGGCTGGCTGAAGGACCCCAGAGCGAGTCCCATCACGCCCTGCTCCAAGCTCATTTGCTCGTTGGGCCTGACTATTGATCGACTGGGTTCATGGCCATCTGAGACGCAATGATGGCCGCACGGCGTACTCGTTTTGGATATCCCAAGGCAGAACATCAAGGCCAGGCTGCTCATGCCGCCACAAGGCAGTATGGGAAGACGCTGCCGTCTGCCCTGACTTCCTCCTTGTTCGGGTAGCAGTGCATCGATTACAAAGGTTTCAGAACAGAGCATCCAAGTCGGCAGAAGGAGGGGGTTCCTCGACACTCGTGACCCCCAAGACTGGCAAAGTCAGTAGATTTCTTGGCTACGATGCATCCACGAACAGGGCCGAGAGGAGAAGGGGCTGTGTCAGACGATGTGCACAAATCGGTCGTATAACTGAATCACGCATTTGTGAAAGACAAACACCTGATACGCATCAGGGTGCATCACACAATCGCCACCGACTATGCCCAGCTTTCTGCTTTGGTGTTGCGGTCGTGCTGCTGATGCCACGCCCTCCAGATGAGTGTATCGCTACGCCAGACCGCCTCCAATTCACAGCGTAGTGTTTGTCAGACGAACTAGCAAACTGTGTCTGGCAGCACAATACCGATCGTAGCACTCGGTCGAAGAAATATCAAGTTGAACATGATTTGTGTTTGATCGTTTCGCACGCAAAAAGGCCGGCCATGAGTTTATGGGCAGAGCATGGCGGTAATCCGGGTTGCGATGCATTCTCGGGGCCTCAGCCATGCTGGCTTGAACAATTGGGCCGAGGAGCCCGAGCGTACAGAAAAGGGCCGCATAAATTCAATGGAAAGAGGCGCCGACACTCGTCTCTAGTCACCGGCCTGCACCGTTGCCTGTGTCTTGTGCCACGGCCAAAGAAGCCACTTCCGCCCTGCTCTCCGAAGAGGAAACCAGTATAGCCAAAATCTCGTCATCTACGTCGCTGATCTATTGAACGCCCTTATAGTACGTATGCAAAGCCCTCGTATAGTACTACGCCTGCTACAGGCGCAGTGATCACCATGGTCAAGTTGGTGGAAAAGGTCGTTGCAGTAGCTCTAGAGGAACTCGCAGTGGCTTGCATGGACGTATCGAGCACGGGCTTTTGGCTTGTTTGCGTAGATTCGTCCGCTCGCCACTATGCGGCTTGTGGAATAGTCTGTCTCACACATTTTATTCGTGTAGGGTGGTTTCTCGTACTTGGTAGGGGGGCTTGAGGCAACACAGATTAATACACTCAGGTCGGTGCAACAGCAATGTCGGGCAGCCGACGCGCACGTCCGTCATCACGGCATCACCAACGCAGTGCAACTTGACGTCGGCGCCAACTATGTGATTGCTTTTATGTATTTTGGGGGCGGTGAGAGCGAAGATTGGCTGATGCAGCAACCAAGGCCGGAGGTTCTGTCGAGCAAACAAGCAGGCCGCTGGTCAGAAACGCATGGCAGAAGCATTTCCAAACTGGCGACTCGCTTCGGATTTCCTGTACTGGACAGGTTTCCGAGACTTGAATAGCTTGTCTTTTCCCTTTTTTTATCCCCCCTTGGCCCAGTATAAGCAGAGATTCTGCTGCAGCTAGCCGGGAACAAGCTGCTAGCCTCAGGGCTGTTAAGTGTCAAACCCAAGGAGCCGTAGTACTGGTGGCATCTTTCACAAGATTGCGGGAAAATGTTCGAAGACGGTGTAATCGAGTGGTTCCTGAGCTCTACCTGTGAAGCCTGTCATTGTGAAAGGCATTGTCCAGTGTCGCCGTGGGGAAGGGGACAAAGCCTGGGGGAGGGGACAAGACCGGTTGGAGGCGCACGGCTGACCATGGTTGGGCCGCCTCATTGTTCGCACGCTGCTACCACCGAAGCGGGAAGCTGGGGGAGCAGGCTCAAGGGGTACCTGGAAGCCTCGTGGTACGGTATCAGCGGGCGGGCGTAGGAGCCTGAAGAAGTTGAGAGGGACGCTGGAGGTGGGCGGCGTTCGGGAGTGAGGGGGTAAAGAGGGCCCCTTCGTCTGGATTTGGTGGCTGTCCTCATCGTCCTTGATGGTCGTACGACTGTCGGATGGTTTTGGTCTGGTTTAGCGATGGATTCGGAGCAGCACAAGCAATGTTGGGAAGTACGACGAGGGTACAGGCGCTTGGGGAATAGCGATCAATGGGCAGATTGTAGCCACGCCCCGCCCGCTAGGGCAAGACAAAGACCAGGGGTGTCCCGCATTCCGTGCGCGTCTTGTGACTTTTTTGTTCCAACGGTTCCGGGCCGGGGTTCATGTTGGCGACAAGAATAGCATAGCCCGCCGATAAAGAAGAAAAAGAACTGGGTGATGGCCGGGCCGTGGCTGTTCGGGTAAAAGTTGTCTGGGATAGATTGGAGGTGGTAGATTGGAGGCGCGCTGATGAATGAGGCAGGGAACCAGTGGGACAGTTAGGCAAACGGGGGAGGCATAGAGAGAGACTCGGGCTTTAGGTACCTACTACGAGTCGGGTACACGGTACAGTACAAGGTAACAAGGCAACAAGAGATACACGTGGGATGAAAAAAACTTGGCAGGAAAATGTCGCTCGTTGTTGGCCGCATATGAGGTGTTGGTAGGCTCTTTTGCCATATTTATAGAACTAACCGTTGGACCAAGGCAGAGACAGCAGAAAACCAGGATCTCGAGGGCGTTGGACGTTGTCGAAGGCGCTAGGGCAACAGCGGCAGGGAACAGACAGGGCACACTGTGGCGGTTGCAGTAGCGTCTACCCTTAGCGGTGCCGTCCCCTGTACCGGTCCTCGATTTCCAGTTGGCTCGCTGGCATCCCAAAGCGGGGTTGAGGCGGCCAAGGCTGCGTTTGTTAGCGTTGCATTAGAGATTCGCTGCTTTTTATTGCAGAACTAATTTACGGCCCGTGGTAACGCGCAAGCCCGTTTGTTGCCCGCCAGTTGGAAGGAGGGGGAGGGGGAGGGGGAGGGGAGAGGCGCAGAGAGGCGCAAAGATGAAGCTAAAAGTTCAAGGTGGCATGCAGCAAGGTTGCAAGCGAGGCAAGCAATTGCGATTGAGTACAGGTACCTAGGTACACGCAGGTACTTACGAAGAAGCCCGCCAAAAGTGGGAACCCCGACTTGACGCGTTTGCGCAGTCAGTCATCGCATCCCACTCCAAAGGAGTCATCGCTTCATTGTGCCGTTAGTCACTGTCACTGCACCCGCCCGCAGGAAGAGAGAACGCCAAAAAAAAAAGACAGAGTTCTCTCCCATCTCCACCTGCGGCATATAACCTGTGCCTCCTACTCGCCCAGATCCTGTCCATCTGGCACTGAAAAACCTTCAAGTGCAGAAACGCCCGGGCATGCCTAAGAAACGACACCTCACCTACTTGAAATCGCCACAAGCGCCGTCGCCTTCTGGCGCAGTCAAAAGTGAGTACCTGCCTACTGGCTATGATCCTACTCGTCACCGAGGCACAGGATAAAGAGGCCCAAGCCATCATCCAAGCCAAATCCTAGCTAACCACCCGTCTCCTTCCCGTCCTACCCTCCATCATAGACAAACCCAACAAGTCCGTCAACGAGCTGCTCACACAGCTACGTCACACATCGCTCGCATCCTCGTCCACGCCAGGACCCCCTGCATCGTCTCCTCTGCATGCCAATATCCCGACTGTGCCCCCGGCTTTGAGGCATATTCTGCAAATTCCAGAGACGCCCGCCCCCCGTCCTCGGCGTACTCTCAGGCCCAGGTTCGATTGCCATGGTCGTCGCCTTCCCGCGGGGCCCCCTCCCCCACGTAGCTGGACATCGCCTTCCCATGGCCAACAACTAGCACCTCTGCCTGAGTGTCAAGCTGAATCTCGCAATGCGTTGGCCAATATTTCCTTGCCAGGGATGCATCATCCTTCACCCACCAGTCTGATTGGCCTCGTCATCGCTCGACTCGCCGTGAACTGGGATTTCCATCGTGCTTATGATCAGCACTACTTGTGCGACGTTCCTTGCCATCTCAAACCAGCGCTAATGCGGGAGATTTCTATCCACAGCCCTGCCGGCCTTGCTCTCGGTGATATCAAGACCTTGCTCTTGCGCCGTAGCCAGGGTGACAACGACAATCATGATGGAGGGGGTCTGCCTCTGCTTTCGGTTATCGACCCCGAACTTACTGCTCTGGACCTCACTGGGTCCTTGGGAAGATCATTGGCCCTGAGAGATGTGACCGCGCTGCTCTTCCCCGCTCGGCCGACTGCGCCGGTTCCGGAGGAGACGCAAGATTCCTGGGACGCTAATGAGGACATACCTCCTGCCCGCCCATCTTATGCACTCATGCCCAATCTAACTCACGTTTCTCTCGCGATTCATCCCGAGCACACGGAAAACGCATCGTGGCGTGACCTCCTGACCCTGGCTCCCCGGCTTGGCTCAATTACACACCTCAGCCTAGCCTACTGGCCTGAGCCTTGCCTCTTGCAGAGTGCCAAGCTTGCTACTGTTGGCTCCCCTCAAGGCTACCGCATCCCATATGGCGGCACAAACTACTACTCCCATTCGATCGATCATGACTGGAGCGAGGCGCTGCTCGTGCTTAAGAAGCTGAGCCAGAGTCTCTACACTCTTGAGTTTTTAGATCTCACTGGATGTGCTTCTTGGTTCCAAGCTTTAAAGCTCGCAGACGAGCATGACTATGTTGACTGGGTCGGAAGTTGGGGCAAGATAACGCGTCTTCGCCTCAAGATGGGCTGGGCCTTGGCAGATGATGCTGAACCTTCAACCAGAGCTGCACATCGAGACGCAGCCGAAACGGCTGTTTCTGTCGAGAGACATATTACTACTGCCAGGGGCGGTAGAGGACGCTTCATCACAGTCGAACGGTAATATTTATAGACGTTTACCTGGCCTGCACAAACTGATTGAGCCGAAACTCGATGCAAAAGCATGTTACATAGGTTCGAATTTTTGCTTTCCCATTCTATAAGCATCTCGTTTAAGACTGTCGCCCGTGACTCGCTTCCCAGAGTGCTTTAAACTTGGTGTTAGACCGAGAAGCTCCTGTGGGTTACCGGCCTCTGCCAGATGTGACATACCTGCTGGTCGCTTCATCCAGCAAAACGACGCGTCCAGTGTCCTTGCGCAGGATAGTTCTAGCCAGCGAAAACAGCTGCATTTGCCCGTTACTAAGCATGTCGTCTCCAAAATTGACATGCAGGCCGCCTTTTTTCTTGATCACTGCCCAGATCCCAGCTGCCTCGAAGGCGCCGATTCGGCTTGTTCGCATCACCTGCCTCCTCTGCGAAATTTTTGATGCGCGCAACAGCACCGACAGATGTCTCCACCGATTTCCAGAACTGAATGAGCATGTTGAGCGCTTGGCCAAGACATCATCGAACGGGGCAATCTCGGGGTCAAAGTAGACCGCGCAATGGCGAGCCGCTGCTGCACCAACAACCACTACAACGGTTGGGGTTGACACAGCTAGGCACTTATCAGCTAAATTCTACGAATTAAACCAGAGAAATTTGCAGGTTTAGCCGGGATTTTTTATGATGCATACAGCTTGCCATTTCCTACCAGGCTATTCCGCCATCAACCCGTGTCAGTCAGTCAGCATCGGCGTGAGTCACCCCGCCTCGGAAACTCCACAGAGCCAGCTACCCTGCATCCATGACCCTGGAGAAGAACGTCTTCCAACGGCTCCCTCTAGCTCAACATCTCGCCATGGCGTACGTAGCGCAACACTTGCGCTTGAAGTCAGTCTTGTAGTTACCAAGTTCAGCTTCCTGCTTGATCTCCGACTTGGTGCCCTCCTTCCTTGGCTCGCATTCCCGAAATGGGTTGCTCCACTCCCGCTAAACCTTGGCTTTGACACCAACGAGGAAGATAACTATAAAGCTGACTGGCTGCCAACTACCATTACTTTCAACGTCATCATCAAAAGCAGACCACTTCCCCTGGTACCACGAGGGAACCAATTACCAGCTACAAGCAAGAGAGAATAGAATCAGTCACTTCGTCGTCCGGCTAGGGCCCTCCCCTCAACATGACGTCTATGGCATCCGAGTCCGTCGCCACCATTCTTTGTACGTCAAAGCAAACCCGTTTTCACATTGACACGGCAAATTATCGACAAGTAAGGCCATACAATCCGTAGAAATCCTTGGAAAAAAAAAAGTACTAATCACATGTCTAGCTCGATATCGAGGGTGTCAACATCACCATCGTGGGTGGCTCCAAATCGGGCGCGTCCGCAAAGGGCAAGTCCAAAGCCCGTAGCGAAGGTCTCGAGATTCTGTCCGGCGCCAAGTTGCGTCTGCAGGAAGGCCGCAGATATGCCCTCGTCGGCCGAAATGGCACGGGAAAATCCAGTAAGCCGTCGCCTGCCACTTTACACTTGTCGCTCGCTAACCACCGCTCCTCTTGTATGAAGCGCTCCTCAAGGCCATTGCCGAGAAGCTCATACCAGGCATCCCCGAACAGGCGAGGATTGCCATCCTGCAGCAGACTAAGCTCAATGACGGCGAGCCGCCCAAGGATGAGACGTCGACCGCGCAGCTGAGTATCCGCCAGGAAGTAATTGAACGCGCCACGTCGCGCAGCCTCGTCGAGCAAGAAATTCAAAGTACGACGGCTCCCGCGAGCGCATGCCCTTGTCCAACGATACGCTGACCTGTGGAAACAAAAACAAAAGCTCTGTCGGATGGCGTCAACTCAACGGACCCCTTTGCGCCGGTGCGCGCTGTCCGCCGTCTCAAGCACGAGCGTCTGCAGAAGCGCCACTTCCTGCTGGACAAGGACGCGCGGCTGCGCAGCGGCGCGCGCGGCATGGCGGCCCGCAAGGCGCTCGTCGCCATCGAAAAAGCCGTGGCCGCGTCGCAGGAGCTGGTCGACCAGCCAAACGCCGACATGACGGCGAACGCGCTGCACGAGGAAACGCAGGAGGCGGCCGATATGCTCGCCGAGCTGCAGATCCAGGTCGAGCCCGGCCGCGTGAGCGAGATTGAGACGAGGGCGCGGCGCATCCTCACCGGCCTCGGCTTCACCGAGGCCGTCATGGAGCAGCCCCTCGCTAGCCTCTCCGGCGGCTGGCACATGCGCGCCAGCCTCGCCGCCGTGCTCCTGCAGGACGCCGACGTGCTCATCCTCGACGAGCCGACCAACTTCCTTGACCTCCTCGGCATCATCTGGCTGCAAAAGTACCTCGAGGCCCTCGGCGACGCGGACAGGCCGCCCACACTGCTCCTCGTCTCGCACGACCGCGACTTCCTCTCTCTCTGCACCGACCTGCTCATTCTCAAGGACAAGGAGCTCGCCTACTTCCACGGCAACCTGCCCACCTTTGAAGCCGCCCGCGCCGAGCGCAAGGACCACCTGCGGAAGATGAAGGACGCCCAGGACAAGCAAAAGGCGCACATTGAGAAGACGATTGCGCACAACCTCAAGACCGGCCGCCAAAACGACGACCAGAACAAGATACGCCAGGCAAAGTCTCGCCAGAAGAAGCTCGACGACCGCTGGGGCCTGCAGGTCAATGCGCGCGGCCACCGCTTCCGCCTCAACGACCAGGCCGGCTTCTTCCACACCTCGCACCAGCAGATTGACGTGGGGGCCGATGAGCGGCCCGTCGTGCTGGCACTGCCCGCACCGTCCGACCTGCGCTTCCCCGGGTCGCTCCTCTCCCTGGACCGGGCGAGCTTCCGGTACGCACCCTCGGCGCCGGCCGTCGTCAAAGACGTGTCCCTCACCGTCGGCATGGGCGACCGCGTAGGCATCCTCGGGCTCAACGGCGCCGGCAAGTCGACGCTTGTGCGGCTGCTCGTCGACGCGGCGCGGCCGACGGCGGGCGCCGCGACGAGGCACCCGCGCCTCAAGCTGAGCTACTACGCGCAGCACGCCGTCGACGAGCTGCAGGCCCGCGGCCGCGCCGACGTCGGCCTCACCGCGCTCGCGCTGCTCACCGCCGACGTCGACGGCCAGCTCGCCGAGGGCGAGGTCCGCGGCCTGCTCGGCGAGCTCGGCCTGCCGGGCCGCTTCGCGTCCGACGTGCCCGTGGCCAGGCTCTCGGGAGGGCAGCTCGTGCGCTGCGCGCTCGCACGCCTGCTCTGGCGCCGCCCGCACTGCCTCGTGCTCGACGAGATCACGACGCACCTCGACTACGAGACCGTCACGGCCCTGCGCGCCGCCCTCAGGCACTGGGAAGGCGCCGTTGTGCTGGTCAGCCACGACAGGTGGTTTATGCGCGGCGTGATTGACGGTGTGGTGGAGGAAGACGATGGGGAGGAGAGTGATGGGGAGGAGGAGGATGGGGATGCGCCGATTCGGCGGCGTGTCATGTACAGGCTCAAGGGCGGCGAGATGACGGTGCTCAAGAATGGCGTCGATGAGTTTGAAAACATCATGGAGAAGCGTGTCAAGAAGCTCCTTGCTGCGTAGTTGTTGCGTTCAAGTAGACACATGTGGAGGGAGAGGGAGCGAGGCTGCTTGCATAACTTGGCATTTCGTTTCATTGTAGTTCTATTTGGCATCTTTACTGTCGTTTCGCATCCATCTATCCTAAACATACTGAGCAGTGAATGAAGCCGGACAAACAGGCATCACGCCAGCCACCCGTCTTGTGTAATGTTTTCCCCGCGCACTTGCAAATTCTACAGCACGCCCGCGTCTACCACAATTTTGAACCGGCTCGTTTCGTCTCTCTGCACACGCACCGTGCCGCCCCGGGGAACATCCACAATCGTGCCGTCGACACAGACCTTGCGCCAGCGCTCGTCCTCATCGTCGACGCGAATAGTCAGCTCGTCCACGTCGTCGTAGTGCACACGCAGGCCGTCATCCCACGCGGCCTCGACGTGCTTGCCACCGTCGTACGCGCGCATCATGGCCTCCATAGTGCGTGCCGGGCCGAGCGGCGCAAAGTGCACCAGCCGCAGCTGCCCGTCCAGCGGCCGGCTCGCGGGCGAAATGGTAAAGGTGCGCTCGAGGTTGGAAACGAGCGCGGCGAGCACGTAGGCATGCACGTCGCGCGGGATGCGCTCCAGGTCGTTGGCACCTGGACGCCGGACGGATACTTGGGCGGCATACGGGTGGGATTCCTTGAGGAGCTCCTGTGCGACCATGCCGAAGCGCGCGGCGCCGTGCACACGGTAGGCGGGCGTGTCGCTCTCGTAGACGATGCTGGCGTGGAAGCCGTAGCTCGCGACGATGCTGCCGTGCAGCGCGACAACGTCCGTCTCTTGGCGATGGAGCTGCTTTTCCGCGGCGGCGACGTCATCGGGCGTTTGCGCGTCACCTTTAGATGTGTCGAGGCTCATGTATTTGACGATGCGCGAGCCGGGCGGAAACGAGGCGTGAAACGTAGGCAGCGGCGCCGCGACGCCAGTCAAAAGCGTGCGTAGCGCGAGGACAAGCTCCGAGGGACCCGTGAAGAGGGGCTTGTGCAGCGAGTTAAAGAGCGCGTTGCCCGTGCCTAGTGGAATCAGGACAATCGTAGGAAGGGGCGTGCTGTCGTTCTTCTCGGCCGCCGCGGGCGCTGACGAGTTGAGCAGGTCCACGACGCCGCCGTCGCCGCTGAGCAGCACAATGGTGCGCGGCACTGTCCCCGCGTGTTCCGCACGTGCGTACCCGCGGACACTGTCGTCGCTGTCCGTTACCACGACGCTGTCCGGTTGCGTCTCCTGCGTGAGCGCCTCGGCGGTCACGGCCAGGAGCGGCTGTAGGACCGTCTCCCAAAAGGGCACGGCGCGCCCCGTGCCCGCCTTGGTGGAGAGTACATAGTCGACGACGCCGCCGACGGTACCACCACGGGCGAGATGGGTCGGCAGCTGCGCGACGCGCGGCACTGAGACGAGCTGTGTGGGGATGGCGGCGGGCGTCTGGAGGGTGACGAGCTGGAACGGGGCCGACGTGTCATCGGCGTCTTCGAGGAGCCCGATGATGACGGAATCGGCGCTCGGTGACGCCCGTAGGATGGCGACGATCTGGTCGGGTTTCAGGGCGGGAATCTCGCGGTCCTCGTTGGCGAGGAGGCAGGGTCGCAGGGCGCCGGCATCGTCGTCAAAAGTGAGCGCCGCTGCGTGGACGACGACGGGTGAGGGGTCACTCATTTGTGTTAGGAGGATCGATTGTATGGTCTGTGACGGGAGACGAATAAAATGTGTAGTAAAAGATAAAAATTGAATTGGGCGATCAAAAGAGACGGCTCCGGATAAGGCAATAATCAAAAGACGTCTAGGTGTGATGGGTGATGGATGATGAATGCTCGAATTTGTCGTGGTAAAGAGTAACCTCAAAAGCGTCCTTGAGAGCGGGCTGTGTGTGCGCTCCACTGGAGGCAGGCTGGACCCGAGTTGAAGAGAAGGGTCCAAACTGCCGGCCTATGGGGGCAAAGTCGCGTTGTCCGTCGCCTCTGCAGCCTTATTCATCCAATAAACATGCATACGTGACCGTTGTTGCTTTGAACGGACGCGGAGATGCTTACTCTTTGTTGTTGTTCCGTGCGGAAAATGGCACATCGCCAGATTGACACCGAGCGTCGAGAGTGGCGGCCAACCACCAGACTCCGTTATCGGAAGGGGTTAGGAAAATGCCACGACTTCTATTTCCAACATGTCGAGTATGTATCTGTTCTTTTAATTGCTTTTTGCCTTTGTCAGCGGACCCCAGTTCTCCCTCGGGTTCATCTGGTAGCGAACAAGATTCTGCGTCTTGCCCTCTCGGCCCAGATGGGCAAGCTCGTCATTGAAGACCATAGTTTTTCTCAAGTCTTCTTCTGTCAGAGGCACCGGTTGTTCAGCACCAGCGTCTTGGCCCTTGTTTGATTCCGCATCGACACCCTCCATGGTTACGTCAGGCTGGTTATCGACATCGACTAGATCGGCACCAGCATCGCCCTGCGCCTCGAGGATACCAAGCTTCTTCAAAAGTCTCCATGGCGCTGTATCTGCTTTGAACCTCGAGGTTTTCACAGGCGCCTTTTGCCGGATCCATTCCGCCATGATCCACCATATCGTCGACCATGGAGCGTCGGTTTTGATGCTGCCTGGCCTGCAGTGACTGCGACCCGCTACGTAGCCAAGATGCTTCAACGCTCCTCTGAAGTGGTCGTCGCTTGGTGTCGCGCATGAGACAGTACTAGCAAGCTTTCCGGGCACTACAAAAAATGGATAACGGTCAATCTTGGCCGACTCCTTGTCTCGAGGCTCGACTGGAGCTGGCTCTTCGGGACCAGGTATCAGCTCCTCTAGCGCATTTTGTAGCATGCCTTGTAGACGAGGAAGAGTGCCGTAGATTTTCTTGTCCGACTCGGGAATTTGCTTGAGCAATCTCTCGATAAAGTCCCGCGAGTGAATGTCACCACCGTACATGGGGCCATTGATATGCATCTTGGTACCGCAATGTTTGCATAACCGATCTGCGGCTCCCAGAGCCATGCCATATTTATAAAACGCCCCATTTCCCTTTTTATTGGGTGCTGCCTTGGCTCGCATGAGGTACTGGGTTTCCCAAGCGCCGCAGCCGCTGTCGCAGCTGTGCACAATCATTGTCTTGGAGCCAAGGAATTTGACTGCTTGCGGAGATTTTGTGACCCGGATAAAGACCTTGGTATAAAAGTCGATGGAAAGAGACAATTGCGGCTCAATGCCAAGTCCGTATCGGGCTGCCGATGTGGCCACTGCATTGATGATGAGCCGCAGACCAGCCTCGTGCGAGTGCATGCCGTGAATGGGCGTGCCGCCGTAGAGGGAGAAAGCCTTCTCGCAGTATGCATGACCAGCCCACACAGCACTATCTGTGCATGTAATACACAGGAGACCGCCGTCATCACGCACGGCCTGAACGGCAGCGTCAAAGAACGGAGCTGCCGTTCCATATGGGTCTAGGTCGATAACGTCAAACTTGGCGGGTTTTTTCCATGACTTGGCGTTCTCGCTGTTTGAAAGCGCATCCGCGATTGTCCTGTACATGACTGCCAGAGCATCGCCATTTGTCACGGAAACAATGTCCGCGACGCCGTTGTGCTCGACGTTTTGCTTAATGGACTTGGCAGCGGAAGCTGACAAGTCGTTGGCTGTGATGGAAGTGACAAAGGGGAGCTCGCGCGCATATCGCAATGCTCGCAAGCCCGAGGCCGAAAGAGCGTCTAGCATTTTGAAAGCTGGCTTGGCTGTGCTGCCAGCGTTCTTTTGCGCTGCTGGAACAGGCTCCGAAGCTGGCTGCTGCTCTGGCTGTGCAGGCGGCTGTTCAGTCTCTTCCACTTTGGTGCCATTCTCGTCTCCCCTCTTGCGTTTCTTTCCGTATTTTGCATCCTTTGTTTGTTTGCGATTTTTCCTCCTCTCTAGAGCTTCCTCGCCGTACACCTTGATTGCGAGCACAGAGAGATCGCGGTTGTACTGCTGGATTGGATTATAGAAAACCTGCTGCACTTGGCCACCGTCTTCTCCCACCTTGGCACCTTGCGGAACCAGAATTGTCGCGAGACCTTCTGTAATCGTGCTATACTGCACGCCGTCCACTTCTATAGTCGCTTTTTCGGTCGCGGGGTCGGCCATGGCAGTCGCGAAATGTCGACGCAATCGGTGCAGTATGACGCCTGAAAATCGACTCGTTGGGCGCAAAGCGATCCGGTGAGTAGTTGTGCAAGACAGCCGAAGCAATGGCAGCATGCAGAATATATCGTGGTAGTTATGAATTGGATGTCGCAAAGCAAATGAATTTCAGTTTGCGGAGCTGTCGAATTTTAGATTTCCTGATTCTGCCGACTGTTGATAATTAGGCGGTGTGGCGACTCTGACACGATACGACGGACACTCGTGCCGTTCCTTCTACCATACACAACAGAGCATGTCGCCTGCGATTTTCAGCGTGGAAGGTAGTCCTGCTCCTTGGTTGATCTGAACGGTGCTCTCCCAAGTCTCTAGTATTTAAAGTCGTTGTTCCAGTCCCATCTTCGCTGCCGTCCTTCATCTCCATTTCCTCTGCGAACCTGGTATCCTCCCTCCGTCTTCAACGCCATTATCCATTAACACACTATACTAGAACCTCGAATGTTTATTCCCTTCATCATGTCTAATCAAAAGACTCGGAGTCAGTCTGCACAGGGGAAAACCGGCTCACCAGTCCATGGAGCGTCAGACGAGGTACTCTTCGACAGGGGCGACTTCATCCCACGACTTGATGGTCCTGCATCGACTCGTCCCACAACATCCTCGGAACCGTCCTCTGGTCACCATACGCACAAGATCCCACCACACCGATTTCTCACGCCACATGAATAGAGCATCATTGCCCGTGCAGTCGGTGGCATCAATGACTCGGAACAGCTTCGGCCAGTGCATCCATCCTCTTGGTGGTGGCCGCCACGAGGCATGCCCAACGGTCTATACCGCGATGTCGTAGGACGGCGCAGCAGATGCATGGCGCTCTTCTACGCAGCGACATTGATGCAGTGGATGTTTATGCTTCTGCAGCTTTGTATCTCTGCTGTCCTCACGGCACTTGGTTCCGTTGCTATCAAAAACGGTACACCAATCACTGTTCTCGGTGCTGTCAACACTATCAGTGCTGGCATCCTGGCCTTTATTCACAACAGTGGTATCCCCGATCGCTACCGCAAGGACATGGAAGAGCTCAGGGAAGTGGAAGATCATATTAAAGAGCTTCTGGATTCCGGCATTGCCCCAGAGGGGCTGAAGGCGGAGCAAATCATCGCGGAATGTTTCGATTTGTTCCAAGATGCCAAGGCCACTGTCACTGCCAATCTACCAGACAGTTATCGCCAGCGACAGACAACACCTGTGCGACGACAACCTCCAGCACCCAACTCAAACCCAAACCCTAGCGAGCCGAGCGGTGCAACTCCTGCGGTGTCTGGTGCAGAGAAGCCGTCGGATACCAAGGCCAACACTTCCAACTGATGCTTATCGTATCACCCTTTTGACTGATGGGCATTATCAATGACTGGATATTTGAACGTCGCGGTGCTGTTTCGATTGTCCTGGTGGTACGGTTCCTTGTTGACAAATTTGCTCCGAACACATCCTGGCCTTGGCCCTTGCCGAATTCCTATTCCTATGTATGCCTGGTTTTTGGAACTAACTTGATGAACTTGAGGTTGTCCATTAGTGACTGTAGCGTTATTAACATGGTTATGAAAGCGTACGGGCCTGAGCCTAGGGCCTATTTGTTTTCGAGCACAGGCTACAAGTTTGCTAGCCAGTTAGGTTTGCCAAAGAATAGAATACGCATTCTAAGCCAACCTCACGCCATACTGTAACACGAATCAGTTTTACCGCGAACAGAGTGCATGGAGAAACTGCGCCTCATATGAGTTGGCCAGCGGTGGACGCAGCCGAGTGCGGCGCATGTTAATCGAAAACGTTGCCACGGGCATGAAATCCATCCTGAATTAATATTAATAGATGCACAATGGGTCTGGAAAGGTCCTCCCGAAGCTATACTTGACGAGGATCCAGGGGCCGATCAGCTATTCCGCGTCTCATCCATACTGCGCCGACTCGTCGGCCCACCTCTGTCCTTCCACTTCCATTATTATTACAGGCCACTGCCTCCGGTTTCACAATCCAGCCAGGATTGTCTGTAGCATGGCAAATAAAGTACATTTTGCATCCCCAGGTACGACGAGTTGTGGATGCTGGGTCGGGCCTAGAATCGGCCTTTGGCCCTTTTAATATTACTTCGTAACGTTAGAACAGCATCTTCGCCTTCGGGCAACAATTCAAACCTTTGTCCCGGCACAGTCCAAACTCTCTTGAATACACATTCTTCGACAAGAGCTAGACGGAAGACACAGTAAATTGACAAAGATCCAAGAACCACCTCAATCAACGTTCAACACCGCTGGCTGTCTTGGCCGACGCTTGCGGCCATGGGACAGCTGGTCGCGAGCCCGTTTTCGGTGCCCAGAAGGTTGATATCCATGCTCTTCATTTCTGCAGTACTCGCCTACACATTTGTATTTCTCCAATCATGGAACCTCGACAATGAACTGTCGCGACTGTTTCCTAGCCGGTACGACCGGAATTCGAGTGAGCTGAGTTTGGAAACGGACAACTATCTGGACGACCTGATTCGCCAACACGACCTCTCACCACGAGTCGAGTGGGCGGCATGGAACATTGCATCGACGCAGAACCAAAAGAAATGGACTTCCCTCACGCGCGTGCCTCGCCGATTCCAGCCGCGCCGGCCCCGGGTCTTTGACCCGCGCGATCAGCGCCCCTCGCCGGCACCGATGGCCTTTGGGACGTTACCACTGCCCTCGCCCCGGGGCTGGCGCCCAGGCCAGTTTGATGCCACACACTACCTCTTCGGCTTGTCGACGACATACGAGCGGCTGATGAAGGACGATCGCGCCATGCTCAAGAATTGGCAGTGGTGGCTGACGAACGGCCAGCAGGCCAGCAGCGGCGCGCACATGGTGGTCATGCTGGACCGGGCCGACGACGAACAGATGCAGAAAGTTGAGAGCACTCTCACGGAGCTGGCCATCCCCGCCATGGTGTACAACTCTGGGGAGCCCCTGTCCGCCACGACGCGGTACGCGCAGCTCGCGGGGGAGCTGTACGCATACGGGTCGGCCCTATCGGCCGTGGGCGTCGACAAGCGGTGGTTCGTCCTGATGGACGACGCCATCTTCTTCCCGAGCCTGTCGTACCTGGACGAGACGCTGGCCGCGTACGACGCGCACGACAGGGTGTACATTGGCGTGCCCAGCGACCGGTCCGACTGGGAGGCCCGCGACGGCAGGCTGTCTACCACCGGCGGCGGCGTCGTCGTCCTGTCGCGCCGCGGCCTCGGCCGCTACCTCTCGCTCTCGTGCGCCGAAGGGCACGCCGCGGGCGAGCAGCCGCCGTCCCGAAAAGCGGCGCGGCACTGGGCGGCAACGCTCCACGAGTGCCTCACCACGCGCGGCGACCTGCCCATGCACGTCATCCCGGGCCTCTACTCGCCCGCAGCCGACGACGACGACGCGTCGTCCCGGTCCGACGATCTCGAGAGCGGCGCGCGGCCGCTCGCGCTGCGGAACCGCGCGCCGATGACAGCAGGCGGCGGCCCGGACACGGCCACGGCCTACCTCGTCGCCGACGAGTGCGGCGAGGCGTGCTTTGCGCAGCGCTTCCTGTTCCGCGACGGCTGGGTGCTCGTCAACGGCGTGTCCATCACCCAGTACCAGAACCCGCTCACGGTCCGCCGCGCCGAGGACGGCCGTCGCCCCGGCGCCGCCGCTCAGCGCACGCTCGACGACGACGGTAGGGTGCGGCTCACCGGCGGCGGCGGCCGCAACGTCTGGACCCTGCTCGACTCGTCGGTCGACGACTACGGCGTCGTGTGGCAGGCCTACGTCAAGAGAGACGTGCGCCACAAGAGGGCTCCGACGGCAGCGGACACGGAGTCGCTGGACTCGGTCATTATTCTAGTCTGGCATCAGAACAAAACGGGAGTGAAGCACTGAACTTTTTTTTCCTTGTATTTATATATCACAACGCGGCGCGGACGTATATACTTTTTTCTTCTCAACAAAATCTTTTTTTTTGCGCCTCTCCGGTCATTTTCCCGCAGAGACGGCCTGCCAATCCTGCTTTGTCAGTTCATAGTACATCTCCGTCGTAGGCTCCGTGCCCTCCTCCTCCGAGGCGCGGCGCGTGCCGCGGCCGCGCAGGCCGAGCTTGTCCTCGGCCAGCCTGACCATGGCGGCATTGTCCTCGGTGGTGGTGATGGTGACGAGGTCCAGCTGCGGGCCGCCGTCTTCGGCCGGGGTAAACGCCCACGCAATCGCCAGACGGATGGCCTCGGCGGCGTAGCCGCGGCGGCGGTGGGCGGGGTCCATCATGGCGCCGACGTCGCCGGCGCGCAGCGGGCGGCCGTCGCGCACCCAGTCCTTGATGGCGCCGAAGCCGCC
>NW_006271971.1:3464618-3487889 GCF_000225605.1 Cordyceps militaris CM01
GCGTGGCCACGTCGAGCACCGTCGGCACGGCGGCCGACGCGCGCTGCTTGGCGATGAGGGACGCGGCGCTCGCGGCGTCGACGGCCCGCGCGTGCGGGTCCGAACCGTTGGCCGGGTCCGACAGGATGGCGGCGAAGCGCGCGGCGTCGCCGGGCTGCGTGGTGCGCAGCACGATGGGAAGCGTGGGGGAGGGGAGGTATGTGTCGAGGTGCGAGACCTCGATGGTGGATTGGCTTGCCATCATGTGTTTGTGTTTGTGTGTGTGTGGTGCTGATGTTGAGTGTGGAATGGACAAGGCCTTGTGATGACGTATTTATAACCCATATTCTGAGCGATTGACCATTCGGTTCAAGCGACAAGACCACTTCATGATTTCATTACATCTCTTTTGAGTCACTGCCTAACGTGCGTTGCCGTTGATGATCCCTACCAAGAGTCGTTCTGCATGGCAGGCCATCGTACCACGGCCCAATGGGTGATGCGTAATGGCAGCAAGAGTTGCCCTTTCTGGGACCCATCCCCAGAGGGCTATTTTGTGAGTCACGGTGGCTGTTTTAGATAGCCTTTTAAAATCTCACTGGAACCAGTCATTGGTGGGGATGCTGCTTGCTAACTAGTTTATTATGCTTGCTGCTGAACTGGATCGAGAGGAATTGAACGAACGGCAATTCGGGTTCCAATCTACTTCTCTTTATGCTATAGTCAGTTTTCATTTTCTGCCGTGAGCCACATGGGTTCAGACAGCAGCAACCCTCATGTTGGCTTGGTGAGCATTGCCGAGGTGTAAGCTGGTTGACGGAACTGTACAAAGCACACACCGAGCGTATTAAGTAGCAATACAGATAGGGGAATATATTCTGATTCCATTGATGTCCGTTATCCGCTATTTAACATATCATCATGGAGGAAAACAATCGGTTCACTTTGCCTGGGCCTTTTCCCTATGCGTCCCGCTCGCGCTGCGCAGGACTCTACCACTGTCAGGCGTACCCTCTCTCTTGACAACCGCGTCTCCGGCGAGGGGTGAGGGGGGCAAGTCCGGCGTGACGGACCGAGACTCGGAGCCCTGCTTTCTCGACTTGGGCAGGCTCGTGGCCTTTTTCCGTCGCTTCTCAGTCAAGCTTGAAATGGAACCGGCGCGGCGCGTCGTCGGGTGGCCGTCGTCGAGGTCAAAGGATGGGGTGCCACTGCGTGTCGAGCTGACAGAGCCGCGCCGAACACTGCTACTGCGGCGCTTGTGCAGCTTCTCGGTGCTAATGTGGCTCTTGTGAAGAACCTTGGGCGTCTCCTGCTGTTTCACCTGTGCCTTTTTCCAGGGCAGGCGCCACAGCCAACCATGCTGGGCCTTGGCCATTTTGACGTCGTATTCATTTACTTTTTCTCGTAGAAGCGCTCGTCGCTCGTTTTCACGGTCCCAGTACTCTGTTCGGTACAGCTCCCAGTTTTCGCGAAAGGTTGGGGAGAATGGCTTGGCGAGGAGTAGCAGCTTGACGTAATCACCACCAGGGGCGAGATCCTCCTCGTGGCCACCGCGTACGTCATCTTGGTGAGGTAGTATCAGCGTCGGGTGGTGGCCGTCGCCGGACAGCTGCAGCTCTTTTTCGACCTCGCGCAGCAGGGAAGGGTCGACGTGGCGGTAGGAGGAGCTGGCGGTGTGGGTGAAGAGCCCGTAGGTGAGGAAGAAGCCGACAGAGGAGAGAGCCTCGGCCCACCAGGGCCTGCGGATGAGGACGAGCTTGCAGTTGAAGCCGCGCAGGCCGCGGTTGGAAATGGCGAACCAGCGACGGGGCCAGCGGATGCCGCGCTCCCAGATGCCCGTGGCCCAGACGAGGACGGCGGTGATGATGCCGCCCATGAAGCACACCTTTTGGGCGCCCTCGACGGCCCAGTAGATGGAGCCGCCGACGCCCTGGCCGTCCTCGCGGGGCGCAAAGTACAACTTGTAGCCGAAGAAGCAGACCCAGGCGCTGAGGAGGGTGAGGAAGAAGGTGTGGTGGCGCTTGCGCGCGCGCAGCTCGAGGAATTGGGCGCGCAGAGAGGCTTCGAGGATAAGGAGGTTGAGGTAGATCATGGACGGCGAGCTGGGGGTGTTGTGCAAGGGATCACCTTGCTTGACATCTTCGTGGAGGATGGGACTGGTGCCGGTGGCGGCGGCGGCAGCCTTGATGGCTGGGGAGACCACGGGGGCCCCCTTGACGATGGAGTCAATGTCTTCGGTCATGGGCATGCTTGGTCCGCGTCGGAGAGGGGTATAGTAGGTTTCGTGGCGGTGATGAGAGTATTTCCTGAGCGTGGTGGTCCCGGCAGCTGGATAAGGTTGCTCGGCGCGGCAGCCCGACGATGTCTACTGGCGCGGCCGCCGCACGCGACAGGTGCTGAAGGATGAAGACGGACGGAAAATCGGGATTCAAGGAGTCGCTCTGTAAGGCGTAATTGATTGGTTGTCGGTAGGCATTTAGGCCTGGGGGTCGCTTGGGACGATGGATATCAACGCGGGAATCGGCAGTGTCCTTGAGCTCGGCAACGTTTGTACGGAGACGGGCAAGGGAAGAAAAAGGCGAGGGATGGAGGTGGGTCGCGGCTGGGGAGTTGGAACGCCGGCGTCTACAAAGTGCTGCTGATCAATAGGATACTGTCGGTAGCGCCAGGGTGCCAAGTTGAGAGGCAAGAGAGACACGGGAGAGGAGGGGTCAAGAAGCTGGGGCAAGAAGGTCATGTAGGTCGGTCCATTGGGAACGTCATTGATTGATGAATGATGAATGTGAAGAGGCAGGGCGAAAAGGCACGACTGGACTTTGAAGCTGGCGGGCAAGGACCCCGCTATGACGGGCTGCTGCAGTGCTGAGCTGAGGAGATGTGTAGCAGGTGACCACAACAAAGCGACACGTAGAAAACAGTAGTTATCATGTGTATAAATATTGTCAATACTGCAAAAAAAAAAGGCAAAACAGGGCAAATAGATACAATATTCGTTTCGCCTACTTCAAACCCCATTGGCACTTTGTACATGTTACAGTCAGTCGGCCTCGAAGAGCCAGCCGTCAGCACACGTTGGGGAAAGCCCACTGTAAGTCGGGTTCTATGCCCCAACTAAAAACCGCTCACAGCGTTCTTCCTCCACCCCTCCTTTTACCTGGTGACAGTAACAGTTCGCCAACCCATTAACCCACGTTACAGGGGGTATTGCACTAATTGGTTCCTCTGATGGACGGGCAGTGGACGGGACAGAGGGGAATTATTATTCAGTATTATTAGCACCCCGTCATCAAGGCACCATCTCGGCTCTCCCAACCGATCCAGCAGAAACAAAATTTCATTCGCTCCTCTCTTCTCTCTTCGCTCTTCCATCTCCCCTCCTCTCCATCGCTTCTCGCTTCTGCTTCTTCCATTTTTATCCAGCAAGCCACCACCAAGCCTCGCCTGCCTCGCCCATCTCCGTCACCATCTCGCTACCTCTCGGCCATGAACAAACCTTGATCCCGCGTCGAGCCGTAGCGTCGGAAACCGGATCGACGCAAACTCCGATACGGACAGAGCCCAACACCACCCGCCACATTCTTAAATCCGGGCGGGCTTTCCCTCTGGAATATCCGCAACCACCAAGCGTCCGCCGCAATTACGCTCTGTGACGCGTCGACCGGCTCACGCAAAGCCCTTTTCCTTTTCCCCCGCCTAATTCCAGCCAGCCCTGTCAGGCGCCCCGGCATAGCAGCACTGTACGTCGCCGGCTCAGCCTTCCCCCCCCGTTCGGCCTGCAGTACCTATCGCCCTCTCCGCCGGTGGACTTTCTGGCCTTTGCGGCTGCCTTGGTAGAGTTTTGCGCAATCAGGGACACGCTGTCGTCTGGGGCTTTTTGTTTAAAAGCCCCGTCACAGCCCTCTAGCGAAACGAGTCGGAATGCTCAAACAGCAAAAAG
Organism: Cordyceps militaris CM01; assembly: GCF_000225605.1. NCBI lineage: Eukaryota > Fungi > Ascomycota > Sordariomycetes > Hypocreales > Cordycipitaceae > Cordyceps > Cordyceps militaris. The sequence goes on from NW_006271971.1 coordinate 3,468,535, forward strand.
CGACCGTCTTTTTCCAACGCACCCGCGTCACTCTCGCCTCGTCCTTTCCCACCTCGTCCAAACTTGCCAAGATGGCTGCCGAAAATGAGCACGTCAACACTAGCCAGATTAAACAAAACAGAGAGACACGGCCACCCTCTGTCTATTTCCCTCTCGGCTACAAGGAAGCCGCCTACCAATGGGTAAGAAACCCAACCCCCCCCCCTAGCCGCATACATGCCTCGTTCGCTAACACCCAATCCTAGTGGACGAGCGTCACGCCGTCCATGGTTGAGCGCAAAGTTCTTTCCTTCATCCCGACCCTCCGAGAAGCTGCCGACAGCGCCGCGAACCCCAATGCCTCGTCCACCCCCGACCCCTTTGGCACGCGCGTCTGGCGCCGCACCCTGGTACCGCTCTCAGGCAAGAACCGCGCCCTCAACGAGGTCTGCGTCGAAAAGATTGGCGAGAAGACGGACGAGACCCTCGTCGTCGTCCACGGCTACGGCGCCGGCCTCGGCTTCTTCTACAAGAACCTCGAGCCCATTTCGCGCATGCCCGGCCTGAAACTCTACGCCCTCGACATGCTCGGCATGGGCAACTCGTCGCGCCCCGCCTTCCGCATCCACGCCAAGGACAAGGAGAAGCAGGTCATCGAGGCCGAGGACTGGTTCGTCGACGCCCTCGAAGAGTGGCGCCAAAAGCGCAAGATTGAGCGCTTCACCCTCCTCGGCCACTCCCTCGGCGGCTACCTCGCCGTCTCATACGCCCTCAAGTACCCCGGCCACCTCAAGAAGCTCATCCTCGCCTCACCCGTCGGCATCCCCGAGGACCCTTACGCCGTCAATGCCTCCATGCCCGACCCCGACGAGTCCACTCTCGAGAACGAATTCACCCAGGACCAGAAACAAGTTACCGAGAACGGCCATGACACCGCTCAAGCCGCCAAGGCTGCTGCCGCCGCAGCCGCCTCCCCCAAAGCCGATAGCGCACAGCCCGCCGCCCCAAAGCGCCCGATCCCCAGCTGGCTCGTCTGGCTCTGGGACGCCAACGTCTCGCCTTTTAGCATCATACGCATGACGGGGCCCCTCGGCCCGCGCTTCGTCTCGGGCTGGACCTCGCGCCGCTTCAACCACCTGCCCGGCCCCGAGGCCCAGGCCCTCCACGACTACGCCTTTTCCATCTTCAAGCAAAAGGGCAGCGGCGAGTACGCCCTCGCGTACATTCTCGCCCCGGGCGCCTATGCCCGACGCCCCGTCATCAACCGCATCCAAGATGTCGGCCGCCAGCCCCTGCCCCGTACGAGCAGCAGCAATGCGCTGGCCAAGAAGGAGACGGGCTTCCCCATCGTCTTCATGTACGGCGAGAACGACTGGATGGACGTGGCCGGCGGCCTCGCCTCAGAGGAGAAGCTCAAGAGGGCGCAGGCGGACGCGCTCGCCGGCGCGACCGACGAGGAGAGGCGCGCGGAGAACGGCAGCGTCAAGGTTGTCATTGTCCCAAAGGCCGGCCATCACCTGTACCTCGACAATGCAGCTTTTTTCAACGACGCCCTGCAAAAGGAAATGGACGACGTCGTCGCCACCTCGAAAAAGAACAATGACTATTGATGAAGAAGGAAAAGTAATGCATGTCGGCACGGACTGGGGGAGTATCTTTTCTTTTTTTTCTTTTCGGCGTCTTGAGGCTAGGCGTGGTTTTCGTGTTTGGACTGCAACGGTTCATTTTCCTTTTTTCAAACAGCATGAGCGGCAATCCATCTTGGATGACGCTCCTTGGACGGTCAAGGCCATCTTCATCGATTTCCTTTTTTTCAGACTAGGCGTTTTCTTCTTCTTTAAACATTAGATATACAAGCATGTGCAGGTAACCCACGCCGGCATGCATACATAATATTTCACTTCAATAGATTTTAGACTTTCTCCTTCCATCGATTCACGCCCCGTCACTTTTTGAGTATCATGTCTGGTTCACTTTGTCTTTTATTCAAGTATCCGTCTACTCTTTATCCTCTAATCTTTGGACACTCGCGACCTTCCACATTCCGCTGTTATACAGTCTTTCACTTGCCATGATACATGATGCTGGATAGGACAATTGCGCAATCAAAATAATACATTCCCAATATGCTTAGAAAGGACAGACGCCAAAAGCGATCATGTGCCGGGTTGGAAGAAAAAATACCACCCAAAGTCGTATACAAAGTGCCAGAATGAAACAAAAAAGAAAGCCTTGGGGCTAGTGTGAATGATGGCCATGCAAAATAGTGACGCAAACCATGCCGTATTGTCTAATGTTGTTTTTGTTGCTTTTGTAGTTTTGTCCTTAGAGATTAATCAGGTCAACCTCGGAAAAGTCGGGCGGATGCCTGCCGTAGATCACGCGCACTTTACTATCGAGCGCTGTGCCTTCGTTACTGATCCAAATGTGCTTGCTGAACGCGCGCGTGCGCTTGATCTCATCCTCGCTGATGCCTAGGTCGTCGCGGGGGATCCAAACGGCAGGACGACGGGCTCGCAGGGCGTAGTGTAGAAAGGCGTGCCGTGTTAGCATATCTCTCTCGTCCACCGTCAGATCTTCGATTTCGTCATGGACACCGCCGAAAAGGGCATTACCCATTGCGCGCTGTGCCTCGAGATCCCTCTTCCGCTGCTGTCGGCGGTACTGTGCGGCCTGAGAGTTGCGGTCGGCCTTGGTCAGACGCAACAGCTGGTTGCCTCCCCCCTTGGCCCATCCGCCCACATGCTTGCTACCTTCCACAGCCCACGAACCAACTTGCTTCATCGGCTTGAGAGAAAGCAGACCGCCTGGACGACGGTTCTCCTGTTGCATAGTATTCAGTTCGATGCCCTCTTCACCTTCAATGAAAGATGGCGACTTCTCGCGGAGGTCTGGTAACTCCTTAAGATCCTCTTCATCGTCTTCGTCAACGCCCAGACGGGAGTCTTGGGCGCGCTGGAATGCCTCGTCACGGAGAACGGCTTCGTCTTCAAAGGTGATGGGCAGATAGCGAAATAGTGGCGAGAAGGATTGGTTTAGAAGATACTGATAAAGCATGGTCAAAAGCATGACGACCAACATGATGACACCGTGTGTAATGCAGGGGCGTGTGTCGTTTTCGTCTTTGACAATAAAGAAGAGTCCCGCCATACACAGCTGCATAAAATACAGACCGGTAAAAGTCTGATTGATGGCGCGTGGGTATAGGACGCCGCCAGTATCGCGCTCCATGCGATAGACGTAGACCATTGCGTAGCGCTGCGCAAGCCACAACAGGCCAAAAGTAACAACTGCAAAGATGGAAATCAAAGGTGAAATGACGCAGTAAAAAATCGCGATACAGGCAAAGTTCGTGTACACAGGGAAGAAGGCTCCCCACTGTACATTGTTGAGGTTCGTGTTTCTCGCCCACTTGTTTCGTGCAGTGCTGTCAAACATGGGCCCAATGACAAACCAGAAGAGGAGAGAAACAACCTGCAGCAGTGTACCAGAGCTAGTAGTCAAGGCTTGCAGCACCATGTATGAGAAGAAATAATTGGCTGCCTTCGGGAGGTTATTGGCCAGGAGGTTCAATACACTCTGGACAGAGTTCAACTGCTCTCGAATGTTGACGACGAACTTGTCGAGCGACGCTGCGAAGAAGGAGGCAATTGAAACAACCAGGAAAACTTGAAGGAACAAGAAGACAAAGTAGAAAAATTGGACAAATTCGGTTTTTTGCGTTCCAGTCTTGGCACCTCGAATACCCGCGAGGAAGTTTAAGATGAGTGGCACCAAAACCAGCAGAAGCGCCAAGAGAGTGGCAGGCAACACACCAGCAACAATCTTGGCAAAGTTCAGGATATCGTTGTTCGCTTTGAGGAATTTCAGCCAGTTATTGTCTTGGATCAGCTGGTCAAGCTGGCTTACCGCCGCCGTCCAAGCCACTGGAATAGCCCATAGAAAGGCCATGGTGCACACAATTCCAATAACAATGAAGGCACGCAGACCTTCCCCCCACCAAGATATGGCCATATTGTCCCAGACAACATCTCGGGGCGATATTTCAATAATTCTGGGGGCCATGTGGCGAGGGAGGTGGTGGACGGCACTTTGACAAGCCATGTGTGCCGCAACCTGATGGTTGAACTGAACAAAGGCCGAATTCATGAGCGGGTAGCGTTCGGGGTGCTTTTGGTCCTCTTCTATTTCAAGATTGAGACGTGCAAGTTCCTTTCGGCAGTAGTATATTGTGTCGACCTTTTTCGTAATCCCAGGAATTCCGAAAAGCCAGGTGACGCCGAACAGAGGGAGATGATGCGTTGGGCGGTGCTTCTTCTTAAGATATTTACGCCATTCAGCATCTTCTTCCTCCGTGTCATCATTCTCTGGGTTGAATGCCTCGGGATAAGTCACTTCTTTATCCTCGCTGCCCATGAACGGAATGAAGCCTTTTACCGTTTGCCAAGACGTCTTGTGCTCTTGCTGACCGGCGGACATATAATCTTCGGCTTCAGAGCTTTGAGGGACGGGCGAGGCGTATGCACCAGATGGAGGCTTCCAAAATTGCCAAAATCGGTTTCTTCGGTTATCCATAAAATCGTTCTTGTCTGATTTCCTGACCGTGTTACCACTCACGGTCTGGCCCTCCATGCCATCACCGTCCTTAATGGCGCTAGTGGCTGTCGCAAAGGCACTGGAGCCATCAGGTGTATGAGTTGCCTGAGAATCAGTCGTTCCCGGGCGCTGAGAAGAAAGGGGCAAGTTCTTCTTGCTCTTTGAGAACAGCGGTGCAAAGCCATGCGTGGTGCCGAGCCCATCTTCAATTCCCTTGCCGGACTTGCTAGCCACGTTCCTTAGCTCGCCTGCAACTTTGGCTGTTGTTTTGGTAAGGCCGGCCAGGGGATTGCGCATGCCGCCGTGGTCTGTGTCATAGTCATCACCGTGAATGTGATGTTTCTTTTCATCGATTTCTAGAGCGGACTCCTCAACAGCAGCAGTGACTGTGTGGGGAATTTCGTGCGCATCGCCAGCATCCTCACCCTCTCCGCTGTTTGCGAGCTCTTTGGCTTCCTCGTCTCGCTTCGCATTTCTGGCGGCCTTCTCTTTTCTGGTAAGCGCGACCAGCTTCAGTTTCTTGCGTTCCATTTTCTCGTCCTTCCTCTGTTTCTTGAGTTGAGCCTTCTTGGCGGCCTTTATGAGCTCTGTCTCTGCGTTTTCCAGGGCAGCGTGAATCTGTTCGCGAAGGTTCACCTTGTCTAGAAGCTTGGTCATGTCACGATTCAGCCACACATTCCTGACCCCTCCCGGAAAGACGTCAAGAAGTCCTCGGAGCGCGTCTTCGCTGAGCCACTTCTTGGGTATGGAGTTGAGAAGTACGGTAGTGGCGGAGGCTCGTAAACGATGCTCGGCACTAGTAAGATAATCTTGTCGAACTTTGATGTAGGCCTTGAGCTCGAAGAAAAAGACGACGCAGATCCATATGACCACCAAGATAGCCAGCACAAGATGGGCCACGTAACGGCCAGTGTTCTCGGGGCGGATGTTGGCCCAGGCCAGCGTATCTAGGCCGGTAACATTTTTATCATTGGCGGTGTTGTTGTCGGCACTCATGTCAATCCGCTGTCCAAGACCTCCAATGTAGTTGAGCGGGATCAAAATGGGCAGAACGACGCCACAGATGGGTATGAAGATGATGAGAAGGGTTTTGAGGTAGCGCAAGAAGAAGTAGGCATCGAGGCCACACTTTTTGATGATTTCGCGGTCTTTGAAACGAATCACGGTTCTGATCATGGCGAAGAAGTTGTTCGGGGGCGGCTCCGTTCTCTCGCGTTCGGGGACAAGATATGTTTTCGGTTTACTAGAGTACGTTAGTCTCGTTAGGGTATCGGGGAGTAACTGTGGGATAAGTACAAAATGCGTGCAAGCTTATTGCGAAGGAGCGCAAATAGAGATATTTGGATGCCGAAGATGACTAGGGCTGTAGCAATCGAGGTGACAAATGTGATGAGGCCGATGCCCGACTGTCCTTGCGCTTTCGAAGTAGTAACAGTATCATTCCTGCGAGGCAGTATATTCAGATGGCGAATATCGGTCGTCATGGGGTTCGAGGCCGCCATGGCTTGCGAGGGTAGCAGCCAGGCGGATCCAAACAGCATGATGCCCGCGGCGGAGAAGACGAGGCGATGCTGCACCCTCTCCATGTCGATATGGGACACCCAAAGGTGAGCAAGCTCGGAAATGTGTTTTGGTTTTCGACTTTGCCGCGTGTGGATGGGGGTCTCTTTTGGAGAGAGAGGCGCGAGATGGTGCAGGCAGGGAAGGGACGACGCTTGTGTCAGATTGGCCTAGATGAGGTTTCTCGTCTCAGGTCTAGAATAAGTAATGTGGTGGCATTTCGTATCGATGCGGGCGTTGGAGTGCAGCCAGGCGTGTAAGGAAGCGATGTCGAGGTCAAAGGAGTCAAAGGAGCGTAACGAGAGAAAGAACAATACCAACGGGTTACACATATGGGAAGCCATCGGGGGAATGAATTTAGTTATAACTAGGGAGCGTTAGCGACCCGCCATCAAGAGTTGTTCGCAGGGACAAATTTGGTGGAACCCCCCTGAGGTTGGTGATGTCACAGGCGGGAGGGACCAAAGGGAGCGGCACTCAGTGGTTGGCTGCCGCTTGACGATTGGGCCTTGTGCCTTGTTTGGCCCTGCTGGGTCCTGCTAGACTTGTGCCACTGCAGGTCCAACGCCTGTCCAGTGGCAGAGCCTCTGGAGACGCCACCCACCATGTGGCTGCGCTAGTCTATACATGCCGGTTCTTGCTTTGCCAGTCAATAGTATTGATACTGGTACCAAGGTAGTAGACTATAGCGGCGCAGTGCATCAATGCCATCGACGTGGCCATTGTATTCGTTGTCACTTTCATTAAAAATTGACCGTCATCGTCCCTCCATAGCGCCGCACCCCCTGTTCAAAGGACGATCTGGCGCTTGCCTGTGGCCAGGACTCGTACATGAAGCGACCTACCCACGTACCTACACCCACTGTAAGCGTCATCACTGATTCACTGGCTGAGAATGGCCCGCGCTGAGACTACCAAGTCACAACACGCACGCTACAACACCTGCATTTTCAACACACCCAATAGGGCGATATCCAGATCGTTGTACTACCAGACTCGGCTACCAAGACGAACCACACCCATCATCACTTTTCACTTTTCACCCCAACGAGGCCGCAGCTCAACAGTAAATTATTGCTAAGGGCAACGTATAAAACTACAAAAATAACGAAACAAGGTGTTTTCTGTTCTCTCCAACGCCCGCAAAGAAAAAGACAAAGGCACATTGACAACCCCTCGCAAACACATTCTCGGTCCAGATCCGGAGTTCCATTCAACGCGTCGCGATACAAGCGCCATGGCACCCCAAGACCCCCAGTGGGCTTCCTTGGTTTTATTATATATCAAACCATTCAAAACAGCATATCCATGCAACAACAGCACGCGCAGGCTGCAGCTAGACCACCAAGAATGCCAGTGGCGGCGCCGCCCATGCCTCCTCTGTCGTTGTTACCAAAGTGGCCCTGCTGTTGATAAGGACCTTGCTGGTACGGTCCCTGCTGGCCGTATTGACCTGGAGGGGGTCCGTATTGCTGCTGCCCATATTGTTGTTGGCCGTATTGCTGCTGGCCGTATTGCTGCTGGCCGTATTGTTGTTGACCGTAGGGCCCTTGTTGCTGGTGGTATCCCATCTGCGGGCCAGGCTGGTAGTAAGGCTGCTGCTGCTGGGGAGCCCCATAGGCATCGTTTCGTTGATATGTTGATTCCGCCGGGCCTGCGCCCGGGTATGTGGCCTTGGGAGGGTTCGGAGGACCTCCGTAAGGTGGCGGGTGCTCTTCGGTTTTGCCGGACATTGTATGTAGTAGGTATCGATCGCGGACGGGTAGGTAGTTGCTGGAGGGGAGTAGGACTTCGACCAGCAGCAAGTGTGTATAAATTGATTAAATGAGGACCTTTGTAGATGGCGGGTGTTGATGAATATTTAAGGTCGAAACCCGCGACGTCTCGGTCGAAACGGCAGGCGACGGATGCGGCTTAATAAATCGATTACGCACACCCAGTGGCGGGCGGGCTTTGCGCAGTGGCCATTTTAGACGCTGGGCTCGCTGCGCCACTCTTGGCTGCCCACCAGAATCACCCCTTGGCAGTCAGTCCGGGGGAAGTTGGGCTGAGACGTTTGTATTAGCTGCCAAGAAGATGTTGGAATTACGATATGTCAATCCTGAAGATTGGCACACCACTACTCTGTATCCGCACGTACGTAGGACCTATTTGGTTTTCACGCAAAAATTCAGTATCGTAAAGAAAAAGAAGAAAAACTAACCACCACCCACGTTCCATCGTCGTCGTCGGCGGCGCTCTACGGCTTAGACGGAAGCCTCGTCACCACCAAGGAAGAAACTTTAACTTGGCCGAGTCGGGACCTAGGAAAGTTACGTCGACGAATCTTAACTACGAAACCTCATCATGATAGGGCTTTGTCAGATACACCTTGATTCCAACAGGTCCCTTCCAAATTAATATACTATATACTATTTAATCGATCTAATGGGGTGTAAAACCAGCCAACCTGGCTCACGGCAGCCGATGAACATTTCCCACGTGACTTGCGACGCCACATTCATGTTGTGGCGAGAGCAACGGGCCCCACTGTGGCTAGTGTCGCACCACGAAAAAGTGGTAAATTCAAAGAAACAAGAAACCCCACGAAAGAGTCGAACACAATCACGCCGCCCTCGAACCGACGCCATACGCAGTTTCGAAACAGGATACATACGCTCTACCGCATAGCTGCAGACAAGAACCGAAATCATGGCTTCCACGGCTCCCACCAAGGCCAAGTGAGTGTACTTCTCCTGAGCGGGCATGGGCAAAACTCGCAGTGACTGACCCCACCATCCTCCAGGCACGACTGGGCCGACGATGATGATATCGAGGAGACCAGCACCGAGCTGCCGGCGCCCCAGACAATCGCCAACAAGGACGGCACCAAGACCATTATCACATACCGCATCAACGACGACGGTCAAAAAGTGAAGACGACGCGCCGCATCCGCTTCATTACGCACACGGAAAAGGTCAACCCACGCGTGGCCGACCGCAAGAGCTGGGCCAAGTTTGGCGCGAGTGCCAACGACGGCGCCGGCCCGGCCGCTGACACGACCTCCATCGCCGAGAACATGATCTTCCGCCCAAGCGTCAGCTGGCGCAAGGACGCTAAAGATGAGAGCGCCGACCCCAACGCGCAAGCTATGAAGGACAAGCTCAAGGACAAGAAGGTCAAGTGCCGTATTTGTAACGGCGAGCATTTCACAGCCAGGTGTCCTTACAAGGACACCATGGCCCCCATTGGTGAGAACGGTGCCGCGGACGTCGCCGCGGGTATGGGTGACGAGCCCTCAGCCGTCGCCGCGGGCGGCGTCGGCGCCAAGAAGGGATCCTACGTCCCCCCCGCGATGCGTGGAGGAGCCGTGTCGGCGAGCGCCATGGCGGGCTCAAAGTACGGCGAGAGAGACGACCTCGCGACGTTGCGCGTCACCAACGTAAGTAGAGCGGTCGATGGTTGTGCCGGTATAATCATGACGCTAACAATATGGGCTACAGGTGTCGGAAATGGCCGAGGAGAACGAGCTCCGCGACATGTTCGAGCGCTTTGGACGCGTCACCAGGGTATTCTTGGCCAAGGACAGAGAAACAGGCATGGCCAAGGGGTTCGCCTTTATCAGCTTCGCGGACCGGGGCGATGCCGTCAAGGCGGCCAGCAAGATGGACGGGTATGGTTTCAAGCATCTTATTCTGCGTGTGGAATTTGCCAAGAAGGCCGCGTAAAAGTACACCGTTGCATTATAGTTTTAGAAGGGACCATGGGGCATGGTAATGGAATTTAAGGACTTTACCCTCATTGTTGGGAGTCGTGTACTTGACGATGCGTTTGATTGACGCGGACGGCAGAGCTCTGGTGGGTGTGGGAACAGACACGATATTGACACGTCCTGAAGATATGAGCAAGCTGCGGTTCCGTTTATTAGCTCAATATTGTTGAGAAGCTCTGTGAATTGTTGAATGTACTTTGCAATAATTGACATGTGAAAGAGGGACATGGAGCAGGGGTTGAAGCTGTTTCCACTCAGGACGATGCTCTGTAGGGGCGGGCAATGGATATACCTCTTTTTTGTTTTGAATCTATATTATATATCAGATGCATGTGCTACAGCTTCCGTGCATGCTGTGTGATTGACTTTATTGGAGCACTGTACTGCTTGTTTTCCATTGATCGTCGACGCAACTAAGTATCACGCAACAGGTGGCGGACGGGTAGGCCAGCGCCACGCAGCATTGCGTCGTTTTGGATACTCGGAAAGATGATATTATGAATAGAAATGACTAACTAATTACGGAAGGTGCATCTGTCTCTGGTCCGAATGAGGAGCTGCATCACGCGGTGCAAAACGAGGACTAACATGCAGTAATTGCGCTGCTGGATGTGTGTCAAGCCACCTAAACGCGGTGCATGCCTGACAGGTCTAGTTACAGGTACCCGCACCCAGGAAAATGCCGCAGTGAAGGAAGACTGGCAGATTGGTATTGAGGGCGGATAGTTGGGACTTTGAGAGAGATGGACCGTTTGGTTGCTTGCCTTTTCGATTTCGCCTTTGTATGTACCTAGGTAGGTAGATTCGCTGTCGAGAATCGGAAACAAATCAGGAGAGTTACATATAATTAGGTACCGACCTGGTAATTACCTACCTGGTTATGAGCAACACCTGTGCAAAACAAATGCAGCTGTAATAATAACTAGGTACCTAAATAAAGACGCTGAAATCCAGCCATGTTCCAGTCTCTTCCAGCAACCTTCCAGCGCTACGTGGGCCTACTGCAGCGCTAGCGCCAGCCTCGCGACCGCTGAAACCGACGCTGGAATCTGATTTGGCTGCCCTGGGGCAACACGGCAGCGACCCCACCACAGGAGCCCGTTTCTCCACGCTTTTGTAGCTCCCTTGCTCCCTCACTTGCAAACAACATGCACTAATATCTATCCCGAGCCGCCTTCCTCGCCCAACAAATAGCCCTCATCTCTTCGTCCAATTCCATCACTGTCGCGCGACACAAGCAACTTCGACACGGTGAGACCCCGCCCCTCCATCGCCCGCATCGCTCCCTCGGTCCCAGGTTACAGTGCAGTAGCCTGCCTCTGCAGCTCTGTCGTGGCCACGGATCGTTGCCAATTCAAGAGCGCGTCCTCCCTCGCCAATCATTGCCCGTTATCCAGGCCAACCCACCTCATCCCATCATTCTTGTTCGCTGGAATTCACACGACTGGGTCTAGTTGTTCAGCCGAATCTCGCGTTCCAGCGGAGCCGTGACGTTGCGGCTATAGTACCTAACGGTGGTGTGCCCCGGCTCTTCTCGACGCCTCCCTCTCGCACTGCCGCCCCCAGCAGATTTACATGCCCGATCCCACACGGAACCAGACCGTATTTAAGCAATCCGCATTCCACTCCGCGCCCACCACTCGCCGTACGCCCACTCGACCTTTTCCCGTCTTCTCCTGTAGTTCGTGGCTTTCCTCTGCAAACCTCTTGCTCCAGCACTTTGTCGCATTCTGGATTCAACCCCAATCGCTTACAATGGCGACTACGGCTGCTCCATCGGAGCTGCGGAAGCGGCAACAATACCGCGACGACACTGCCAACTCCCAACGCACACCGGCAGCCTCTGAACTCGGCGATCCTTCCACGCCCACCGACCTCGACCCTGATGATGCCAATGCCAAACCCCAAAAGATGTACGGCAGGACGCCGGATGGAACCAGTATGTCCAAGCAACTAGAGTACATCTGCCATTTGCTCTCTGTGGGCTAATTTCGTCTGCAGTCTTCATCGTTCCCACTACCCACGACATGGTTTCACAGCTTCTTGACCCCCGCCAGCCAAAGAACCTTTCGGATCTCGCCGTCATCGCAATCCTCGCCCTCCATATTCTCGCTGCATACATGCTACCCGCCACCTGGAAGAAGCCCGTCTTCGCCATCATCTTCCTCTTCTGGCGCTCCTCGTACAACGTTGGAATCGGTGTCCTTCTACACATCCAATCCAACTACAACCGAATCGTCTCCTGGGCCATCCGCTGGAAGCTCTTTGAGAACCCCAAGTCTGGCAACAACCCGCGGCCATGGCTCTACAAGCTCTTGAAAACGGAGCTCGAGGCAAAGATCCCGGAAGACTACGAGTTTGAAAAGGCCCCCATTGAGTACAATACTTGGCTGGTTTTTCGACGGGTCGTAGACTTGATTCTCATGTGTGATTTTACGTCATATTGTCTCTTTGCCATTGTCTGCGGCCACACGCCCGAAGCCGAAAGCTTGCTCATCGGCATCACGCGCTGGACTATCGGCATTGCTCTGATTGGCTTCAATCTATGGGTGAAACTCGACGCCCACAGAGTTGTAAAGGACTTCGCCTGGTACTGGGGCGACTTTTTCTATCTCATTGACCAAGATCTGACCTTTGACGGCGTATTCGAGATGGCTCCTCATCCCATGTATTCGATCGGGTATGCTGGCTACTACGGCATCTCAATGATGGCTGCTAGCTATGAAGTACTCTTCATTTCCATCGCCGCCCATGCCGCCCAGTTCGCCTTCCTTGTCATTGTCGAGAACCCGCACATTGAAAAGACCTACAACCCGCCACCTCCGCGTAATACGCCGGTTTCCTTAGAAGATGCGGGCACAAAACTGACGCCCGGACAATCCACCGCACAGTCATCACCCGATGGTTCCATCTTGGTCTCGCCAAAGGATTCCCCAGACGCGGTGTATAACCTTGTTGGATTCGCAAATATGGATCTATTCCGCGTCCCCGACTTTGCTGTGGTGCTAATGCCTGGATATGTGGCGACCCTTGCGCTGGCAACGTCTGCCACTCCCTTTTGGCAGGCCATGTTCGTCGGACATGCTCTGCTCTGGCGAATTTGGTACCACGTCGGTCTCGGCATTCTTCTCGATGAGCAATCCAAATCTAAATTCTGGACGCGCCATTTTCTCAAGTACGGCGAGACGGCCCAGGAGGCTTGGCGCCAATGGAAGGGCATGCATCATATCAGCATGATCATGTCAAACGCTTCATTCATTGCCGCATGCTGGAAGATGTATTCTTTCCCTGCCGATTGGGGCTACGGGCTGGTGCTGCTCAAGCATGTTATCGGTGCTAGTCTGATTGCGCTGCAGCTTTGGTCCGCTTTCAGCGTCTACGATTCCCTTGGCGAGTTTGGCTGGTTCTGCGGTGATTATTTCTTCGACCACCGGGCAAAGCTGACGTATACTTCCATCTACCGCTTCGTCAACAATCCAGAGCGCGTTTTCGGTATTGCGGGACTGTGGGGTGCTGCACTCATCACCTGGAGTCGTGCCATCTTCCTCATGGCTCTTACGGCTCAGCTGATGACGATTTGGTTCATCTCGTATGTGGAGCGTCCTCATATGCAAAAGATTTACGGTAGACGTCTCCGAAGTGAAGCTGGCTTGACCAAGTTTATCAAGCGCTCGCTGCCGCCTCCCGTCAAGACACTACAGGAGAGTATGGACAAGGTTTTGGACGACACGACTCAGTTCGTTGAGGACTTTATCGACACAGCGCGGCCCAAGTTTGCTTCAGGTGTCAAGACTATTGTCCGCGATACTTCGGCCATTTTTAACATTGCACCTGCCAGGCTGACGCTCACGCGCATCTCGGCGGATGTCGAGGGCCTAGATCCCAAGCAATTCTCTCTCAAGGTTGATGGTCAGCATTCCACATTGACGTCGCTTCACGAGCGAGCGACCGGAAAAGAGGGTCTTAGTGGCAGGTTCCCCAAGGAAGTCAAGACGATGACTTTTGAATACGGCGCCCCTCTGCGGGTGAAATGGACGGCGCCAGCCAACCATAGTGGCAAAGACTGGATTGGTCTGTATATGGTGAGCGACAATCGATCGAGGGACAAGACTGAGGTGTCATCGTTGGGGCGGTGGGTGCCGACAAACGCGAGCAGCTACGACAACCCAAGCTTGGAGGCCACTGTTATTGTTCCCCAGCACCCGGTTCCTGGCGAAAACGGTGATGATGACGGTGTTGGTGGTGAAGTCATTTTCGAAAGTGACAGGCTTTGGTGGACGCAGGGTGTGTTCGAATTCCGCTACCACCACGATGGGCATCACAAAGTCATGGCAATCTCGGAGCCTTTTGAGATTGCACTAGGCAAATTTGATGAGGAGGATGTGGACGTGGACGCCAAGGGAATGTACGCCAGTGCTGTTGAGTCGCTGCTATTACCAGTGGTGCGCAACTGTCTGGACCGTGACCCGAAGATTGCTCCCAAGGACGAAACAGAAGTGTTTGGCAGTCCGGTTGAAAGAGATGGAAAATACGCAAAGAGAATTGTTTATGCTGTGCGAGAAATGTTTGGTATTGAGTTTGCACCGGCGGTTGTGCTTGCGGATCGCAATGTGCGTAAGCTGGCGTGGCGAATTTGCAACGCAAAGCAGGTTCTGGTGAGTTTTTTTTTGTTTTTGTTTTTCTGATGGATTTGTTTATAGGAACAGTGCTAACCGCTACGTCTTAGGCGCCTTACAGTTTGTCGCGATCAAGAGGCACTACAACGCCTATCGAGTGAGCTGCAGGAGGGAAAAATTAGACGGGGTTGTTTGAGCGCGGAGTTGTGGAGTGGTTGAAGATGGAATGAGTCACTTTTTACGAGACAGGATACCCAAAAGAATAGAAACAAGTGCATACAAAAGAGAAGATGCACGGTACAATAGTGGCACTGAGTGAGGTCATTGGATGCCAGATTGGCGGGGAATGGACAGTTGGAACAGGCCAGATTGGCAATGTGCGGGGGGGACGAATCCAACATTGTATTCCTGCCCAACAATTAAATAAATAATCAGTGCTGATTCAAAGGTGGGTGGGATTCGCGGATACTCGGTACGCCCTCGGGGTTGAACGCACGCTGTCCTCCAGTCAACCGCCTGATCTCTGTCCAAAGGCAAAAAAATCCCCGACCACAGTATTGTGATGCATAGGTAGAGAGTATTACCTAGTAGTCTCAAAGCGTTTGTCCAGACTCGAGGGGTTTGTCCAGACATTATGCAAGGACACCTGTCTTGCATGTGCTGTGTTGTACAGTTACAGCCCAGCGAGTCGCTCTCTCAGCTTACCCTGGCGGATACACCCAAGTCGGCCTGTCGCGCATCTCTGCATACATGACAGTGGGATATTCAGTTTGATGTAGAGCAGCAAGCAGCTTGCATGGTTTACTAGTTGCGACGAAACCCACAAAGAACTTTGGTCTCCCCACTGGAGTGAACAAAAGAGGAAACTCAACAAGACAGACCCCTGGAAGGCTGGGGGCCAATCGTCCCACCTCCCACCTGTAAGCAAAAAGGCTAAAGCATACAGGTAACTAGTTAACTAGAGGTAGCGCAAGTATAAGGCACAAAGGCAAAAAGGCAAAAAGGTAGGGCGAGTAGTTACCATTCCTTTGGGTTCGGGGGGTCGGGCGAGACACGCGCGCGTTGTCCAATCCCCTTTCATCCTGCAAAAGCACAATGAAGACGCAGAAACAAATAAATAGGACGACGGATATCGAATGAATCCTCAGCCATCCTGGTAGCAGCTGAGACGATGGAGGGGGGCTTGGCTCCTTATTATGCGCGAGATGGGACGGACGCCCGCTGTCGATGGCCTACGGGCGGCTGGGCCCGCAGGAATGATGCATCTGGCCAAGTGATGACTGGGAAGGGGAAGTAACGTTGGAGAAACAACATAATAATAATATATATATATATTTGTTATATTATTTTTTTGGCTTTCCCCTGACGGACGGAGCAGGCTACTCGACACCAATTAGGCCTGGCGCGTAAACTTAGTTGGTTCATTCAATGGCGGCGGGTTGCTTGGTTACATTTATTTATTTGCATTGAAGGCTTTGTACCTGACTACCTTGGAGTAGTAATACACTACTGTGAGTGAAAGGGTTCGTTGTTCTGACTCTGGGGATTGTCTTAAAAGCCGGGGTGCTGCCCTCCCAGGTGTCGACAAGAAAGGCTATCCTCGATATCTCATCCTTTTTCTACTACTGGGTCCTCCCATCTAGTCTCTGCTTTTATTTGTACAAAACTCACCTTTGTTTGTCCAATACCACAAACGCCCCCCTCTTCCCTCATCGACCATGACTCGCCCATCTCTGCTTGCGATGCTGCTGGCTGGTGGCGCCGCCGCCTCTGACCTTCTCTACGTCAGCTCCATGGACGGCAACATCACCACGCTCAACATGGGCATGACCACGCCGGCGGCCGGCGGCAAGTACCCGTCCTTCAAGTCCGTGGCCAGAAACCAGGACTGCGCGCCGACTCCCTCGTGGCTGACACTCAACCACGCCGCCGGCCAGCTGTTCTGCATTGACGAGGCCGGGGAGACGGCAAGCTCCCTGTCGTCGTACAAGACGAGCGCCGATGGCACCCTGACGAAGCTGGGCAGGGTCGAGACCCCAAAGGGCCCCGTGAGCGGCATCTTTTACGGCTGCAAGGGCCACGGCTTCGCCATGGCTCACTAGTATGTGTTTCGATGCTCCTCCCCCAATGTGATTGCATATTTTCTACATATATATATACATATATTTATATATCTATATTGCTTGGAATCTTTTACTGACGAGACATTTTGCGCACAGTGGCGGCTCCGCGATTAGCACCTGGGACGTCAGCGACCCGGCCAACATCAAGAATGTGCAGACGCTCAAGTTCACGCAACCCCTCGGCCCGAAGCAAGAGGCGCCGCGCCCGCACCAGGTCATCCTCGACCCCACGGGCAAGTACATTGTGACGCCGGATCTCGGCAGCGATGTCATCCGCCTCTACTCGTTTGATCCCAAGAGCCTCAAGGTGACCGAGATCCCCCCCGTCACGGTCAAGCCGGGCAGCGGCCCGCGCCACGTCGCGTTTGCCGTCCGAGGCCCCAAGACGTTCATGTACGTCGTCACCGAGCTCGGCAACACCATCATCGGCTTCGAGGTCACGTACGGAGACACCATCCAGCTCAAGGAGATTTTCAACATTGACGTGCACGGCGAGGGCAAGGGGGTCATTGCCACGGCCGCCGCTTCCGAGGTTATTGTTTCTGTGAGTTATCCTAGAGTGCGACGGAAGAAAGAACAACGTCTGTCTGTTGAATGAATGAATGCTAACTGGGCTGAAAAAAAAAAAGCCTGATCAAAAGTTCCTCATTGCTTCTTCCCGCCGCGAATACACCGTCAAGATTCCCGACTTTGACGACAAGAACAAGCAGATCGACTCGGACCCCCTCATCAACTTCTCCATCGACGAGGCCAGCGGCAAGCTCACCTTCAAGCAGTCGGTCTCCTCGGGCGGCCGGTTCCCCCGCCAATTCTCCATGAACAAGGCCGGTACCAAGGTTGCCGTCGGCATGCAGTTTGACGCCCGCGTCGTCATCATCAAGCGCGACCCCCAGTCGGGCGATCTCGGCGACTTTGAGTCGTTTTCCAACGTTTCGGGCAACATTACCTCGGTCTTCTTTGACGAGTAAGATGGGGACTGCCCGAAGTGCGAAGCCTAGACTTGGTGGTCGACTTCTAACGACTTCTAACGACTTCTAACGAGGAGAGTACCATACGGCCGGCTGTTTTCATGTACATATACGCCATCACGCACGCATGTTTGGATTTATATTGGGAGCAATAAAGGTTCTGCAGTTTTCGGAAATGATTCAAATAGATGTTTGCCTGCCTTGTCCATGCCACTATCGTATGTGTGTATCACGAAACCTACTGTACAAGCTGAGCGCCTTCAGTTCAGCTGCGCCGCTAGTTAGCCTGACCCACCACCACCTCAACATCTGCTGACGGCCAACGTGAACCAAACATCAAAGCGCACTCGGTACGAATCAAGTCTCCCGTCGAATCAACCGTCATATACTGAATTTGTATAGTCCAATCCTTAGGTGCCAAGGACAGCTGCGCAGTCAAGAGGCCTTCCACCCGTCACAGTTGGGATCCCAGACCGCTGCGCAACACCTGGCCGTTCCTGCCCCGCCCAATACGGTAAAGCAGCTATGAGCATGGTTTCTATTTTGATTCCAGGGCAGACTATCTTACAACTCGTTTCTGCCTTTTCAAAACGGGCATACCTGTCTTGCTAGGCTTCACGCAGCTAGACCGTCACCGGGGGGGCTCGCTAGAGCAGGACCGTCGCGGCGCTACACCACACCACCAAACTGAAAATCCAGAGACAACGTGGGCAAGGTCAATATGGTCTCCAAGCCAAGAGGGCAGTTTCGCAGTGCTTCTAGTAGCGCAGTCTCGGCGCCGCCGCCGCTGCTGCTCTCGCCACCGGCGGCCACCTCACGCACCTCGTTGAGGGTGCATGACGATGATCTAGAGGAGGAGGATGGTTCAGGCTCAAATCCACTCAAGAGACGCTTCGAGGATGGAGTGATAGACTATCCGCGAAGGAGGGCTACCATTGCAGTATGTGCAGCTCGCCATCACGATACCCTGTAGTCGGAGATGTGTGCTAATAATACTATCCTCAAGTGCGAGGTGTGCCGCTCACGCAAGTCACGCTGCGATGGCAACCGGCCCAAATGCAAGCTCTGCGCGGAGCTCGGTGCCAACTGCGTCTACCGCGAGCCCGCCGTGAAGCTTGATATTGGCGACAAGATCATCATTGAGCAGCTCAACCGCATCGAGGCCATGCTGCAGGCCAACATGTCGCAGCAGCGCGGCAGCATCGCGACGAACCACGAGCACTCATCTCCCACCACGAGCAGCGGCGCCGCCGTCATCAGCCCTGACCCGCCTATTCTACCATGTAGCAGTCCGGACGCCGCCGTCCCTGTGATCCTCAACGGCGGCCTGGGGACGTGGGCCAGCGGCGCGGCGGCGGGCACCAACATCTCAACCATGCCCAAGTGCCACACCAACGCCGCCTTTCATCTCCTACAGTGGCCCCTCATCCGCGACCTGGTGCCGCGCCAGTACGATCCGCAAATCTTGGTGCAGCTGGAGATGGACCGTGAGCCCCTGCGCTTGCCCGCCGCCACCGCGACGCCCGTCGTCGACCTGTCCAACGTGCCCGCGTACGTCGAGGCCTACTTTGCCAAGGTCAACGTGTGGTACGCGTGCGTTAACCCGTACACGTGGCGGGCACACTACCGCGCGGCACTGGCCGGTGGCTTCCAGGAAGGCCCCCCCGCGAGCTGCTGCCTCGTGCTGCTGGTGTTGGCGCTCGGCCAGGCGAGCCTCGGCGGGCACCCCGCGGTGCGGCGCCCGCGCGACTCGCCGGGCCT
>NW_006271971.1:3487989-3562796 GCF_000225605.1 Cordyceps militaris CM01
CCCCGGTCTGCTGACGGTCAGCAGCGCCGCCGCCGCGCAGTGTCACCTGCTGGCAGCCGCGTACCTCTTCTACCTCGCGCGCCCGCTCGAAGCCTGGAGCCTGTTGGGCAGCGCGAGCGCCAAGCTGCAGCTGCTGCTCATGGCGCCGGGCCGGCGCGTCGGCGGCGGGCCCGAGGCGGAGCTGGTCCAGCGCATCTACTGGAACACGCTGCTGTTTGAGAGCGACCTCCTGGCGGAGCTGAACCTGCCGCACTCGGGCGTCGCGCAGTTTGAAGAGCAGGTTGGCCTGCCGGGCGGCTTCGTGGGTGACGGCGACGAGGACGAGCCCGTCGCGGCCGACGAGCTGTGGTACTTTCTGGCCGAGATTGCGCTGCGCAGGCTGCTCAACAGGGTCAGTCAGCTGCTGTACTCGGACGACGCCTTCGCAAAGACGAGCAACCTGGGGCCCGTCGTGGCAGAGCTCGACTACCAGCTCACGCAGTGGTACGAGGGCCTGCCGCCGCCGCTGCAGTTTTCGTTTGCGCGCGTGCCGCTGCGGGATCCGGTCCAGACCGTCCTGAAGCTGCGCTACTACGCGTGCAAGGTCATCATCTACCGGCCCTACACGCACTGCGTTCTGCAGGACGCGCGGGCCATTGCTGAGCCCCTCGTGCGCGAGGGCTGCCGCAAATGTCTAGACGCCTCGGTGCGGCAATTGGAACACATTTCTGAACAGTACGTCGCCATCCTTTTGTTTTCTTCTCTTTTTTTGCAGAAGCTTGTTGCAAAACATCGTTTACAAAGTCACAAGTGCTAATCGAGTCCACAGTCATGCTGGGCACATGCCCTACACCTGGCAAGGCGCGCTCTCCATGGCCTCGCAGTCGCTGCTCATCATGGGCGCAACCATGTCGCCATCGCTGCAAGACCTGGTGCTGAGTCTAGTGCCCGACAGCGCTGCCCTGGATAAGATCATACAGCAAGTCATAGACGAGCTTGGTCGCTATGCCGTGCTGGCACCCAGCATCAACCTGGCAGCCGACATTGTCAAGGAGGCTGAAGTGCGCCGGCGTGCGTTTCTGAGACAAGAGACGCAGACGAGTTGGCGTGCACCGCGTCCAAGCAGGAATGACGAATAACTAGTTTGACATTGGGTTGGCGTTGCATCTGCGCGCCGCTGCCCAAGATGCCTATACCCGTGCCCGACGACTCGGCATGCAGCGAAAGTGAAACATGCACAAAGGGCCAGAACCTTTGCAGAGCGCATAGCGCGGCAGCAAGCCGGCGCATTGGGGGAAGAGAATACTAGATATTTTCTTTGCCAACATTGGGCTGATCTACTGGTTCTCAGATCAGCCGCTGGGTTGTGCAGGGGGGACGAATCTATGCGTCGGCGCTTGCAGGACACCTTGCCGGGGCGCCGTTCCCATTGGGAGAGCTTCCGGATTTCCGGGGCGCCCGCTAAAATTAGGCGTAGCAAGAGCCTAGCAAGCTCGGACACATGGCCGGCCTCGTTGCCGCCTGTTTTCCTAATGGGGTCTCCGACCGGAGATCATCCCCCGCCGCGAGGAGAGAAGGCTGACGAGGGCGGGCGCTGGCGGCGAACCGTTTGTTAGGTAGCGAGCCGTGCCAAACAGACTATAGACAAGAGCGCCTTTTGTTTGGCTAGTCCCGGCAACAATTGTGCGCTGCCGCACTGTACGCAAACTGGTCTTGTTTTTCGGGGGCCCCTTTCAAATAGTACCGTCGTTGTCACCTGCGGCGTGATCGTCGGAGCCCGCCGCACACTTGGCTGACCAGTGCTTACTCACTGCTCTGCTGTTGGCCGCCGACGGGAAGCGCCAGAGAGGCAAGACCGGACGTATAGGCAAGACCGGACGTATAGGCAAGACCGGACGTATAGATCTGAGATTCAAGGCGCACTCGTTGCCTTGTCGGAGTATCCTATAGCTCTCTTCTCCGCAAATGGATCATTTGCGTTTTTTTCTATTGAAACGATGTTACTCTGCAACCTCGAGGCAGAGTCAGCCACACAGCTACGCGATAAGCCACGCTTTTGTGAGGCCGTCATCATGAAGGACCATGCCCCCCCCCCCCCCCCCCCCTCCCTACCTTCTCGTTGTAGTGTTCTTCTTGTCTAGTGTATAGTAAAAGCCGGAGCGGTAGACGAGCGCTACTTTGATGCAACCGTTGGGCGGATCTGCGCAGATGTGAGCAACTGGATTCCATTCACACTGCAGACTGATGTGTTGTGAGACTTGGGCTGACTTCTGCAGCGGTTCATGCTGTGCGACAACTACTCGAAGACGCTTTTCCTATTCGTGTGTCTCTCCAGTTCCTTTTTACAATCTCCTTTGTACGGCTGTGGTATTGAATTGTAGTTGGCGTCCAAGGTAGCTAGCAATACGGGTTGAGCCTACCAACCTGCGAACTTTGACTCACCAAGGCCAGGCCAAATTTCACTCTTTCAAGAGCCGGTCTAAAAGGCATTGCATTCTCTCTCGGACAATTTTCTCAAGTGGCTTCCGAGCCTGGTGAGAACGGGGCAGGGCTCTCGGTCAGCACCGCAAAACAGACTGGTCATGCAAAGGCAGCCAACAACAAACTTGCGGCGCACTGCAACGTTCAGCCTTTGTCTCACCCGTCGCCGCAGCGGAGAGTTTTTCGAGGCAGCAAAAAAAAGGAAGGCAAAATGTGACATTCTGTGTCTGTTGGAGAGGCAGAGAGGTGTCTGCCTCCTTGGCGAGGGTTTGTCGCAAAAGCCCACACGCGGCAGCCTCGCGCAGCCTAGACGGACGTTCCGTGATGCGTACTCGCTTAGCCCGTTGGCCATAGGCTGTCATGGCGCTGGGAATATGTCGAATGTGCCCGTGAGACACGCGCAGACATTGAAACGGGAAACTCGCCGTGGCTTCGTATAAGTAGTCGTCGGAATCATGTTCAAAATGAGTATTCCGGAGGCCCAAGAACCAAGAGACTTGCAGACAATCTGTACCTTTGCAGTTGCAGAATATTCTTATCCATCACCATGAAAAGTTTCCTTCCGTTGGCCGTTGTGTTGTTGGCACTCGGCGTTTGGTCTCAGGACTGCGGTGTAAGTGAGCGTCTAACCCCGTCCAAGGACAGCGGCCGCGCTATATTGCACTGCATTGGTTATTAACATGGCGACCAGGTCAACGAGGTGCGGCACGACTGCGGCCCGGTGTGCGAAAGCTGCGGAGACAGCACCTGCGACGCTGTGCGCTGCGGCGGCGGATGCTGGTGCCAGTCGGGATACCTTCGGGACAGAGTATGTTGGACCACCAGTCCCTTTTTTGCAGATGCCTGTATCAAGAGAACTAACTCGGACCAAAACTAGATTGGCACCTGCATTCCCATGAACAAGTGCCCAGACGACGCAAACGACGAGCCAGACTCCCGACAGATGCGTCAAGATTCCAGTGCTGGTTCTTGCTGGCACAATGCGTGCAGCGACCGGCCCCGCGCAACTGTTTCGCCAGGCAGCGTGTTGATGGAATAGAGCCGAGGGGTCCGGCCCCGGGGAGCTTCGTATAAATGTATCTAGATAAGGTTTGATTAGTACACCGTTATGCCACTTTGCAGACTCGGTACAGCCTCTGGCCATCTTTGTGAAATGTATCGGCTTTACCTAACGGGGGTAGAAGTGTGAGATGAAGGAGGACGATGGTGAGGTCGCGGGGAGGCGCAGGTGGAAAGCAGAGCTCGTGCAGACGTCCATGCACCAAGGTCTGGTCGATTGCTTTGTCTATTTTTGCCCTGGTCTTTGAATGACACCTTTGCGTAACACCACCGCGGCGCAAGACGTCACCATTGCCGACTTGTCTTAGTGCCATGTGAGCCCGGGAGCGTTCACGCTTGTTGATGCCGCATGTCAAGTGTGACGAGCGAGGGACTTCTGTGCCTGGGCCGACTATGACTCCAACGCCAGCAGGATATAAGAGGGAACCAGATGAAATATCCCGCAGACGGTGTCACGTCTGTCTGTCCACTGCCACCTCCAGTGGCGTGGTGGTCATGCATGCGCTCACTACACATGATCGCCCAGGCCCTTTTTTTTTTCCCTGGTCGCTAGTCTGGTGCTGCCTGTTCCCGAGTTTGGCTTGTCCAGCCAGGCGATTCGGTCAGGGGCCAGTGGCAACACACACATGTCGCTCTGGCCACATCACTGGTTGGAAGTAAGCCATTGTAACGATGTCAATGAGCGGCCCGCATCCCTGTCCCGTCCCTTTCATCAGGGGACACGGAGGGTCTTGGCAGGTTGGAACCGCATGCGTTGTCCGTCGCTACCTAGCCAAGGTAGCAGTTTTAGGCCGTTTCTCGCTGTTCTCGTCTCGTCCTTGGTTGTGCCTCGTTTGTGCTCGTCGCTGTCGCTGGGCGGTGCTTCTCGCTGGGAACCCCCAGCCCACACGTGACGCATAGGCTAACTTCTCACAGCCAACCACCGACTTTTCGTGACCCAACGCAACTAGGGGTCGGCCAGCATACGCGCCCAGCAACATTAGTCTTTTTCTATTTCTTTTCCGTCTTGTTTTTTTATAATTACTCGGGAGAAAACCTGTTTCGTGACTCAATCCGTTGCCCTTTTGTTCTTCCCATTACCTGGTGCGACTCCACACGTCTTGCAGCTCACGCGGGGGAACGCCAGGCAGGGTCCCTTTTTCTTCATCATCACCCACCACACCGACCATCGGCACTGCAAGCACTGTCAGCAACGTTTGCGCAGCACAGAAACTCTTGTGCGCTCATCAACTCAAAGCATCCGTCAGCTGCTACCTGCGTTGTCCAACTCCGATTTCTAAATTCCTTGCCGTTCTGACGTGGCTGGCCTGACAGTCCAGCTTTATGAATAACCCCCACGGCTGTTTGCTATATATCTCCAGCATCAGAGACGTCCCCCAGCATTTTCGACACCACCGGCAGCATCTACCTGCAGGGCACTATCCAGTTCTTGCCTTTTCCATGACAGCTGCGCAGCCATTCACCGCATAGCCACCATATAACGCCACTTCTGGACTGATTGGGGCCCGCGGCCTGACACCACTCGACGCTACCAGCCGGTGGCTTTTTCTCACCATTTTTTTTGGGCGTTGGAAGCCATCTTCATCGGGCTGAAACGAGTGCATATCGGCGACAAGCGCCCGTTCTCGCAACGCCCAAGGCCTCTTTACTTGCTACACGGCAACCTGTCTACGCTCAACATCAATTCGGGGCCGCCTGCCACATGTTCATGACATTTACGCGCCACACCCCAGACCATGCCTGCTCGAATAGTTCAACAACCCTCTAACCCCTATGCGAGGTCTTCCTACGTCTACGACGATGATAGAGGCAGAGAACGCGATTATTCAGATCGAGTAGCATCTTACTCGTCGCCACGCCGAGGCTCAGTGTACGACTACGCGTCCGCATACGAGGATGACAGGCGTTATCATTCAAGAGAGCGTGGTCGCCACGTTAGCGCCGAGGAACTTGACCGACAGCGACGGTCTGTGAGTGATCGCGACTCGTATGGCCGACAAAGCTCAGTAAGGACTCCAGAACGAAGCGAGTCTTCCAGAAAGAGTCGTCATCATACCCCTCACATTATTGAAGAATCGCGCCCCCCCGTCAGTTCCCGCGGTCAAAGGGAGGCTGCAGATCTTGCCTACGGTCCAGCTCCCTCACGCAGAGACTCGACTTCTTCCCGAAGAAGTCGGTCAACAAGTCGATTCAGTCGGTGGTTTGGAGGTGGGTCGTCGAATCGTGCCGCGTCTCCGGAAAAGCCACCCAGGCGAGAAAGGCGATCGCGGTCAGAGAAGCCTAGCAGGCCGGCTTCGTGCGTCGCATGTCTCGAGGAGACATCGCCGTCAAGGACCGCCGATTTGAAATGTGGTCATCGAATGTGCAACTCGTGTCTCCGCCGTCTGTTTCGCATGTCCACCACTGACCCGCAGCACATGCCGCCTCGATGTTGCAGTCAAGAACCCATTCCGCTCCGCTACGTGGAGCAGCTTTTTGATGCAGACTTCAAAAAGATTTGGAATCGCAAGTTTTCCGAGTATACCACGCGCAACCGTCTTTACTGTCCGTCCCGGAAATGCGGCGAGTGGATCATGCCCGACTCGATTCGGAGAGAAAATGGTCGCAAGGTAGCGCGATGCGGCCGCTGCAAGACAAAGGTCTGCGGCTCCTGCGGCTTAAACTATCACTCTTCAACAACATGCCCAAATGACGAGGCTACCAACAAGTTTCTCAGCCAGGCCCAAGACGAGGGTTGGAAGCGATGTTATCGATGCCAAGCCGTGGTTGAGCTGCGAGAAGGTTGCAACCACATGACCTGGTGAGTCCATTGTGACGTACTGAGAACAGCACCAAGTAACTAACTGTTGGTAGTCGTTGTGGTGCCGAGTTCTGTATGAAATGTGGTGTCAAGTGGAAGGGTTGTAATTGTCCGTGGTTCAATCACAACGCGATGGGCCCCGATAACTTGGATATGAATATCCCAGGTCACGCCGGACAGCATCAACAAACATATAGTGAAGAGATGCGGTCGCGTCGGTTGCAGGAGCTCCGCGATCGAGTAGTGGCGAGAAACATGCAGCACGACAGCGAGTACGACATGATGGGAGGGATAGGGAGCATAACGGGGCTCGGCAACTCGGCAGGACACCACATGAACGAGAGCTACCGAAGAGATCACGGCGCACTTCCATCGCGGCCGCCCTCGTCGTTTGACCGGGGCGCCAGCTACCTTTCGGACGTCAACCGCGCCCGGGGCTACGGGCCGGGCTTGGAGCGCCAAAACTCGACGCGAAGCCGGAGCGCGCGGCAGCCCTCGCCGGTTGCGCCGCCGCTGCGCTACTCGACAGGCTACGAGGACCTGCCGCTGCGACGCGGCTCGTACGGGCACCAGCGTTTCGTGGACGAGCGGGAGTTTGGGCGGGCGCCGGCGCGGTCGCCGCAGCGAGCGCGGTCGGAGCGCACAGTCCCCGCCCGCACGTCGCGGCGCTACGAGGACGAGGCAGCCATTCACGCACCGCCGCGAGGGCGCCGCGCGAGCGTTGAGCCGCCGCGCAGTTCTGCCATGGCCGGCTTGAACGGCAAGGATCGGGGCATGGGCCGCGTGGCGGAGTGGAGAGGTTATATCGAACCGGGCGTACCAGATGGGGAGTCGGTTATTGGTCATGTTTAAGGGGTGCGGGCGCGCTGCTGATGGAAATCGGCGTCTTTCTTTTTTCTTGTTTTGCTGGGAATGTATAACGATTTGACGACTGCAGCCGCATTTTTGGATCGGTGTTGCGCACAGACGTGAGCGAAGCAGCCACAGCTTTTGATGGCACTTTTGGGTAAACAAAGGCCCGGAGGCATGTACAATCTAGATGGAGAATAGCAATATTGGTTTGGCAAAGGGCATCATTTATCGACCTACCAACTTGTTGTGGTGGCTTTTCAAAAGCCTCTATATCCGACGGCTGATGGTTAGGGTTACCCTTTTGGTGTTTGTGACTGAATTTGATGGAAGCTGCAGGAGCTTGGGCAAGCGTGCATGTGAAGAATTACGTCATGACGTTAGGCTTCGTGATTAGAAAGACCAGAGCCGTCGGGGCCGGCTAGGTGCTGCAAGCCACCAATGCAAGCACTTATCACTTATCAGGGCCGCAGCCGATGAATGGGCTGGTCGGTGCGCTGGCGGCCTCTATCAGGGGATCTTTAGGGGGCGGCTACAGCGATGTGTCTGCTATCGTTTAGCGCTTCCAGGCGTCATCATTGGCGGCGTCTTCGAGCCGCTACAGGTGGTCTCTAATAACAAGCCCCCCAAATCCACTGTAACGATTCCTCTCAGCCATCTATGGCACCCGAAATCCTTCAACCAGTCACGAGGGTTCCCGCTTCATCCGTGATCCGTGGCCATGCCCCTCAATCAGATCAATCATCATCTCATCTCCCTTGCCTACTTACCAAGCTTTCCTCCTTTTTTTTCTGGCAAACTCAAGACCTTCGTATCGCCCTAGAACGCCGTCTTTCAGCGTCCAACTCCGCATTACCCCAGAAATGCCGCCGTTGCATCGCCTCCCATAGCATCGAATCCAAATACAAGCACGCACGTGCCAAGTAGCCCGCTCTGGCCACACCAACTCAGCCTCCGGTCCAATCCTCAAACAAATCTCCGAACCCCCCATTCCCAGCTCTGCCGCCCTCGCGGGCTTCCTCCCGGCGACCGAGGCCATGCTTCTCCTCCACCAGGTCGGGACCGTCAAGATTGGCGAGGTCATCCGATACACCGTGACCTACACCCCGTCCCAGGACCGCATCCTGCCCTCGCCCGAGAAGCTCTTTGTCCGCATCCGCAACACGGCGGCCATTGCCCTGCGCGCCGCTTTTGTCCACGGCCCGTACACCCTCTCCGTCGCCGCCTATCCCTCCGCCTTTCGACCCTACGAAAAGTTTCCCGACCCGCACCGGTATGGCGTCCCCGAGTTCCAGCCCATGGTCAAGGCCGGCGGCTCCTGGGAGTGCGAGCTCCTCGTCCCCGACGATATAAGACAGTCGGCCGGCATCGGTGGCAACGGCAGCACGTTTGGCAAGGACGCCGCCCACAACGCGGAATGTGCCAGTTGGGTCATCGAGATCTCCTCCCAGATCATGTTCTCGACCTCTGCGGCCGTGTCATACGAGGTCGTCGTTGGGCGCGATCAGAAGTCGCTAAACCTCAGCCAAGCTTCAGCTGTCCAAGGCAGCCAGAACATGCGTGCTGGCAAGCTAACCGACCACCAGCAAAGTATAGGTGCCAAGGATGGCCATCACCCAGCGCAGCCTCAGGGTATATTCTCCCGCGCTGTGAAGCTCAAAGTCGAGGATACAGCAACGCTTTGGAACACACCTCGACTTCCGGGCTGGGACGATCTCGGCGAAAAGCGCGCTCATGAAAACAAAGGCGGCGCCGACAAACCGGTTGAAAGCGTGGCCAAGACTGGCGACCCCGAAACCGTCAACGACAAACCCGTGCGAAAGCAGAAAAAGGTTCATCTAGTCTTGCTCACGCATGGGCTGCACAGTAATCTCGGCGCAGATATGCTTTATATGAAGGAATCTATTGATGCCGCGGCGAAACAAGCAAAGGTGGATGCCAAGGCGAGGCGACAAAAGGAACGAGAAGATGCTGGGTTGCCTGTTGATGCAGCCGAGGACGACGACGACGAACAAGTTGTCGTTCGTGGATACTCTGGCAACGCGACAAAAACAGAAAAGGGAATCAAGTATCTTGGCAAACGACTTGCACGATATGTTTTGGCCATCACCTACCCGGATCAACCGTTTATTCCCCTCGGAAAATCCGCCGGCGAAACGCTGATCAAGAACTTTGACAACGAGGACTTGCTCAAGCAGCACATATTCAAGCAAGCACATAAACATAGCAAGGTATCAGAAGACACGACGATCCGCGGCAGAGATCCTACCCGACCCTACACGATATCCAGCATCAGCTTTATCGGGCATTCTCTAGGTGGCCTCGTCCAGACCTATGCTGTTGCATATATCCAGAAGCACTCGCCCAAGTTCTTCGACCTCATTCGTCCCGTCAACTTCATCGCTCTTGCGTCTCCCTTTCTTGGCCTGAGCAACGAGAATCCTGTCTATGTCAAGTTCGCTTTGGATTTTGGCCTTGTGGGACGAACAGGCAAAGACTTGGGCTTAACTTGGAGAGCTCCCACAATTGCCCGAAACGGCTGGGGCGCCATAGTTGGCAATCTCGGCGAATCGGCACACAAGACCGTCTACGGCGACAGCCAGCCTGACTCGAAGCCCTTGTTGCGTATTCTGCCTACTGGGCCGGCGCATACGGCGCTGAAGAAGTTTAGAAACAGGACCACGTACTCAAATGTCGTCAATGATGGTATTGTTCCGCTAAGGACAAGCTGTCTTTTATTCTTGGACTGGCAGGGTCTAGGGCGCGTTGAAAAGGCGCGTCGGGATGCGGGCCTTGTCGAGACGGTTGTTGGGTTCGGTTGGGCTGAACTGACAGGTTCAAGCATGTCTACTGCCAAGGTAAAGCATCAGCTTGCCGTTGAAGCGGGCCAAGAGTCTGGCGCTACTACACCTCGAGACAATGCACAGCAGGTGCCGCAGCCGGATGAACAGACCATGGACGAGGACGACAGGGCCAGTATACGGTCTATATCGACGCCGTTTAGTGAAGGCAGTCAGCACCTGGAGTCACCGAGCGCATTATCTATACAAAGCCCGCTATCGAGCCTTTTCAACCTTTTTAAGAGCAGCGAGCCGCCGAAGCCAGACATCATGTCTAAGAAGCAAAAGAAGATGATTCGACGAGCACAAACCGTCATGTTGGATTCGCAGTCGAAAACTTCGAGTTCAAGCACATCCGATGTATCCAAGTCCACAAAGGCCACGACTGGTCACGAATTCGAAGGGGGCGAGTTTGGTGGTGTGATGGCGCCTCCCAAGACAACCTTTTTCGAATCGGCTGGGGATCTTTTGAATCCCAAAATGCCAGATGTCGACTTCTTGGTCGACCCGTCGAAGCGGCCAAGAACCATCTTCCATGATAGAGTGTACCAGCCCTCTGACATTCCTCCTCCGCCTCTAAAACGGCGCAACACGTCTTCGCTCATGCGCAAGACGTTCAAGTCGTCTCAGTCGCCAAAGCCGACGGAGAGCGGATCATCCTCCCCATACCCGACAATCAATCACGAAGACTCGATGGCCTCTACCAAAGACTACGACGATACCGCACACACCAGCCCGGACAAGCAGCCGAACGAAGTGGTTGACGGCTCCGGCATGCGCGTGGAGGAAAAGATTGCGCGCGGCTATCACAAGGGTCTCGCGTGGCGCAAGGTCCTCGTTAAGCTCGAGCCCGACGCCCACAACAACATCATCGTGCGCCGCATGTTTGCCAACGCCTACGGGTGGCCCGTCATGAAGCACATGGTTGACGTACACTTTAGCGACTCTGTGATTGCGCGCATGGCGACCGAAGACGAGCACCTGGGTGAGCGCGCGCTGGACGCCAACCAACCCCCGGACGCCCACGGCTGC
Source organism: Cordyceps militaris CM01 (assembly GCF_000225605.1). Taxonomy (NCBI): domain Eukaryota; kingdom Fungi; phylum Ascomycota; class Sordariomycetes; order Hypocreales; family Cordycipitaceae; genus Cordyceps; species Cordyceps militaris. Next base: position 3,499,030 of record NW_006271971.1, read on the forward strand.
GAGACAAAACACCTGAGCGAGGAACTCGCGGCGACGTTGATCATTGATGACAGTGTAGCCGGTGACGAGGGCGCCGGTTTGCGCGATGCTGTCCCGGCGCTTCTGCTACCCAAGAGTCCCGATAGCGATGCCCACTCCTGGCTCGCCAACGGTGGCGCATCCCCAGTAACGTGGAGCGAGCGCGACTGGGTCGACAGCGATGATAACAGCGACGCAGAAGCGGCTGGCGCGGAGAAGGAGGTTGATGCTGTCGGGAAAGGCGACGGCACGCTGAGCCCGTCATCGTGGAAGTGGGCGACGGAGAAGATTGTCGGCAAGGGCGCAGTGTCGGGCCGGAAGAGTCCGGCGCCGGAGCAGAAGCAGAAACAAGCATAAATATATATACGTATACATTCCGGCAGAATAGTAATCACATCCTAATACCCTTGATTGAGTTGGCAACACGATGTGACGGAAGCAGGGAATGTGACTGTTGGAAAGGATAGAGGCAGTGAGGGAAAATGTCTGGAATGTTACGTTGGGTATCTGTTTCGAGCCCTGGTGTTGTTGTGGTGCGTGCGTGCGACAATATAGGGCCTCGCCAATCTGTGTATTTTGCACCTCTGCCGGCCAGTATCCGTACTTTTGAATTACTTCGTAAATAAGGTAGGACCAACAAAGGTCAAATCAGTGCCGCCGCCGGGGCTAACAGGTAGTCTTGCACTCGACAAGCCTCGCAAAAGCGGCAACGTTTGTTGCCGACTATCCGGGGCTGACGCAACGCCCCAGTTCCCGACTGCCCAGCACCAAGCACCGCCCCAAACCCCGCCCAAGGTGGTCATCCAGACTGCCGGCTTGGCAAACGTCTTGGCAAAGAACTCAGAATCGATCTGCCGCCGCTTTTACGTCCGGCGCGGGCGACGACGGATAAGTCGGCCTATTGTGTGGCGCCTGCTCCCTTTTGCCAGCCAACCAGCCCAGTTCTAATGCAGCGTTTCTTTGCGCCGGTTTGCTAGTAACGGCTTTTAAATATGGCTGAAATCAGGGGGGAGAATAAATACGTTACTAGTCCCATGACGTTGCACCTGCCGTCGCCTTCTCTTCATGACCTCGTTGCTCTGTTTTTTTACAGGCAAAACACTCGCTTCTTTTTTTGTCTGCTCGCGTTAATTCCAAATCGACCTCTTTCCCTCTTTCAATCCACTCGCTGAGATCCTATAAGTACGACAATATTCACAGGAGCTGCGCTGCTATTACGTCCGTCTCATTGCCATTCGACTTCCGTTTGCGCTCTTTGGTTTGCCACCCTGCACCCAGTCAGTCGTTTTGAGTGCGTACCAGGACAAGCTTCTCCTGTTCCAATTACGCGGCGAAACAAGCGGACGTGAATATCCTACCTCACAACCCAATCTCGGCTTGCATTCGCCAATATGGTCTCTGCCAAGACTTTGATCGCCGGCTTGGCTGCCGCGGGTGCCATGGCTGCTGATGTACCCTCGCTTCAAATCAAGGTACGATCCGATTTGCAGGGATCACCGAGAGTAATAAGAGGACCGCCAAGCTAACCACTCGAATCGCCGCAGGGATCCAAGTTTTTCTACCCCAATGGCACGCAATTCATCATTCGCGGCATCGCCTACCAGCAAGACTCGTCGGCCGGCGGTAGCGATGCCCCCACGACCAACGCCACCTTTATCGACTCGCTCGTGAGCAAGGCCAACTGCCAGCGCGATATCCCCAACCTTGTGTCCCTCAACACCAACCTCATTCGCACCTACGGCGTCGACCCCACGGGCAACCATGACGACTGCATGCAGCTGCTCGCCGACGCGGGCATCTACGTCATTGCCGACCTGGGCAACCCGACCATTTCCATCAACCGCGCCGACCCCCAGTGGAATGTCGAGCTCCTGACCTTTTTCCAGAGCGTCGTCGACACCATGGCCAAGTACCCCAACGTCGTCGGCTTCTTCGTCGGCAACGAGGTCACCAACAGCAACGCTACCACGGGCGCCTCGGCCTACGTAAAGGCGGCCGTCCGCGACATGAAGCAGTACGTCAAGGACAAGGGCTATCACACCGGCATCGGCTATGCGGCCGACGACTCGTCGGATCTGCGCGACACGATTGCCCAGTACATGAACTGCGGCGACGCTATGGCCGGCGTTGACTTTTACGGATACAACGTGTACGAATGGTGCGGCGACTCCGACTTTGAGACGTCGGGCTACAACCGCATTCTCGACTTTTTCCAGTCCTACTCTGTCCCCGCCTTCTTTGCCGAGTACGGTTGCAACAAGCCCGGCGGTGCCGCCAAGCGCGAGTGGCAGGAAACTGGCGCTTTGTATGCTAAGAACATGACGGATGTTCTGAGTGGAGGTATCGTCTACGAGTACTTTGAGGAGGACAATGATTACGGTATGTTTGGTCAAGAACCCTGGGCAGCCCATTGCCTCGATCCTTGGCACCACTAACACGCATATGCCAGGTCTCGTCAAAGCCTCGAGTAGCGACAGCACCGTGACCAAGCTCGACGACTTTGACACGCTAGAGAAGGCCATAAAGGCCATTGACCCCCAGGGCGTCTCCATGTCCAGCTACAGCCCCTCCAACAAGGCCGCCTCGTGCCCCTCGGTCAACTCCAGCTGGGAGGCCGTGGGCACCACGCTGCCCCCTACGCCCAACGACGCCGCATGCGCCTGCGCCGCCAACGCCTCGACCTGCGTCCCTGTCCAGAACCTCGACAAGTCGGCCTACGCCGTCATTTTCAACTACACGTGCGCCGACGCGTCGGTGTGTGCCAACATCACCGGGGACCCCTCGACCGGCAAGTACGGCATCTACAGCATGTGCTCGGACGAGCAGAAGCTGGCCATTGTCCTGGGCGCGTACCACACCAAGCACTCGGATGCGTCTGACTCGTGCTCGTTTGGCGGCAACGCTACGACGCAAAAGGGCTCCGGCAAGACGGACTGCTCCAAGCTGGCGTCCTCCGGCAACAGCAGCAGCAACTCGACCAACAAGAATGCGGGCGCGGCGGTCGGCGCGCCAGGTTACGCCGTTGTCGCTTCGGTGGCATCGTTTGTGGCGTTGGTGGCATCGGCGATGGTGGCCCTGTAAATGGCGGGCATCTGTTGCCTGCCTGCTGTAGGAGTCGAAGAAAGCGATAGTTAAATGGTGAAAATGGGACCTAGTGGATGTAGCTCGATTGTAGATTAATGTACGGTACAAATTATGCTAATTTGAAAGAGTACCTAATGTTTCCACAATCGCTCCCAATCACTGCCAATGACGGAGCCTCGATTACCTATTGCTGTAGGGGATTGCTACCGACGCTCAAGGTAAACCGTAAAACGACATGAAACGCCGAATACAAGCGACCAAAAAAATGTTGCTATCGTGCTAAATAGTACCTCTCGCCGGGCCAACTCATATTCGGACCTTGGACCTCGACGAAACGGCACATTGAGCACGCGTTCACTGAGGCGGCTCGGCAGGCCCATGTGCGTCAGCGAATGGCTGGCCCCCCTGGAAAGACATTGTCCCCGCGACCCGCCATCCAAGTCGATCGCTGCAGCCAAGGCAGAAAATAGACTTTGCTCTTGACATCATGTTCTCTTTCCTCCTTTCCCTTTCTCTTCTCACCGTCACTGGTGCGGCTGCTTGTCAACTTTTTCCTCTTTCTGGGCTTTGGGGTGTTATAGAAGTGATTTCCGCATAGTTAGGCAACCATCTCGACTTCCCCCCTCGCCACCATGGCCCAGTAAACGGACGGCACGCGCAATCGACGACCGAACAGCCAAAAAGGCTCCGCTGGCAACGCAAGGTCCGGCCGGGAGAGCCGCCACCCTCCCCCGTTTGGAGGAATCGCTTCTACGCCATCACGCGACAGAGTTGCGCCAAAGAAGAAAACGACAACTACGTTCTATCCCCATCACCAACCCGCAAAACCTAGGGGCCCGGACGTACCCAACCCGCCCCGAAAACCATGCGCCTCTTTCTCGTGCCCGTCTCGACGCGGCGCACGCTGCTCTACGCGCAGCGCCTGCGCATCACGACCAAGGATGCGGCCGCGGCATCGCTGCTCGACAAGGGCGTCGCCTTTGCGGCGCGCACGTGGGCCGGCTGGGAGAAGCGCGACAAGGGCTGGCAGCGCAAGGTGGTCGACTACGGCAACTACGCGTTTCGCCGGATCCCGTTTGCCGAATGGGGCCTCAAGTCGGTCCCGCCGCTGTCGGCCCGCCGCCGCGCCGAGGAGCTCCAGGGCGACGGCAAGGTCGAGCTCGTCTTTCCCGCGTCGGTCATTCCCGCGGCGCACGTCGAGTCGGTCGCCCAGCGGCTCGCGACGGAGCGCCAGGCGATTCACCGCCGGCAGATGATGTGGTGCTTTGTCGGCATGCCCATTACCCTCCCGTTTGCGCTTGTCCCTGTGTAAGTTTGTCTTCTTATTGGTCCCAAATGCTCACACACACACACGGGGCGCACTTTGTACTAAACGCACACGATTGGAAACCCAGAATACCAAACCTGCCCTTCTTTTACCTCGTGTACCGCGCCTTCTCCAACTGGCGCGCCATAGCCGGCGGCAAGCACGTCCAGTGGCTGATTGAGAAGAAGCTGCTGCTGCCCTCGCCGTCCAAGGCGCTCGACCTGGTGTACGCGCAGTCGCCTGCGGCCAAGAACATGGATGCCGCCGGCAAGGAGGAGATTTTCCTGACGCACACGCAGATTCGCACGTGCACGGACACGCTCGACATTCCGGAGCTGGAAACGGAGCTGGAGAGGGCTGTCTGGCAAATCGAAGAAGAGTTGAAAAAGGAGGAGCAGAAGAAGCAGGAAGCGGAGGCGTCTTCGCCCGGCAAAAAGAGAGACGATGCATCGACGACGACCGACGACAAGAAGAATCAGTAAACCAAATTTTGTTCTGGTTCTTGTGTACTATTTTAAAAAGACAACATATACGCGAAACGAAACGAGATCTTGAACTGGGTGGCGTAAGTAAAGAGGTTACACTTTAGAAATACCACTCCATCACATAATATATTCAATTTTACAACAGCCACCTCGGTCCGCAGTAATAGGGCATATGTAATATATTGAGCAGTGTATTAAAAGGGTGTATAATAGGTGAGCTGCATCTTGCGAAGAAGGGCGTCATGACGCTGCGGGACCGAGTTCATATCCAATGCCAACATTTTTTGGCCCTCCCCCTTTGATTGCCCCCTATGCAGTGGACTCGTTCAAGCGTATTATTAAAAAGGGAAAAGGGTGGTATCCAAATTCTAACAACAAATAATAATTATCTTACGCAGAAGGGGTCTCGAGCTCCGAGATGAAGGTAGCTTCGCTGAAAACATGACCCTCCTCGGTAACCTCCTTACCGCCAGCCTTGAGCTTGAGCGTAGCCTTGGTGGCATACTATATCCCTCGTTAGCGGGTCAATCATACATGCCGTCCGTCAAAGACAAAACGAGCGTACCTGGTAAATATAAGGCTTGGTTCCCACGGCACCAGCCACAATGCGTTTGACAAACGCCGGGACCTCGGCCATGACGTCGACGCGGTCTAGGCGCTTTCCGAGTGCGGCGTCAATCTCCGCCTCGACGGGGTTGCCGTCCTTGTCTTTGGCGTGCCAGACAAAGGCGACATTAGTCGGGGCGGGCCAGCCGCTCTCCGGGTCCGCCTCGACAGCCTTGTCTGTGGCCGTGTTGTCACAGCCGGCACCGACAATGGCGCTATCGGTCGCGATGCCACCGACGTTTACGACTGTGCAGCCGTACGATGGAGGCGTGACGAACTGCATCATGACGGCCGAGTGGCTGGGGCCCTGGAAGTGAAGGAAGCTCCAGCGGGCAGCGGCGTGGTGCGGTTTCATGCCCTGCAGGGCGTAGCTGTAGAAGCCGCGGCCGGTAAAGTCGACGGCGCCTTCATCGGTCGTAGTGATGGTGCCCTCGACGGCGCAGCGGGGCCAAAAGGCATGGCGCATCCAACCCCAGGGCTCCTTGGGGTCTGTGCCGTAGCTACTGGTGCCTGTTTTTCCGGCCTGGAAGCCTGGCGCCTTCCTGGTGATTTTGAGGTTGACAGTGGCGTGCTCGTCGTTGAGACTCTTGATGGTGTACGAGTTGCCGTCGGCGGACAGCTCGAGGGCGCAGTCGTCCGCGTAAAACGACGCCTTGTCCTCGCTAATCTCAAAGTTGTTGAGTGGCGTCGAGGACCACATGTGCGGCTTTGATTCGTCGACGGAGAAGATTTTGGAGTTGAACTGGCACGTCTTGCGGATGCCGCTGTGTGATGGTGGCGAAATCGTTAGCAAACCGGCGTTGAGAGCAGAGGCTCGGGGGAGGCTGGGTTATGTAGTAGTGTTTTCTTACGCAACGTTGCTGTAAATAACCTGCGCCATGCCGACTCTGCCTTGGTCGGAGATGAAGTAAAACGTTTGCGTCTCGACATTGGTCCATTCCATCTCTTTCCACGTCAGGTCGTCGCGGCCGATTTCGGTAAAGGGAGTCTCCTTGGCCTCCTCGGCCACCGATCGGATAGCAGAGGATCCGTAGATGGGCTCTTGCGTGCCAGCGACATTGGCGATCCTGCGGGCAAGGTTATTTCCATGATTAGCGGCGTTTTCTTTGGCAGTGGTGCTTTCGTAGCTGAGCTTCGGGAGGGGCAAAGGCGGCCTTGTGTTGCTGGTTGGGCGACGACTTACTGCTGCTGAACCCAGTTGAACATGGCTAGTTTGTAGGCTGACGAAATCTCTGGTAAGATGGGTGGCAGTATGGAGGGAATAGAACGGTCAGGAAGCAAGGAAGAAGTGGAAGAGAGGGAAGAAGACGAACGATCTTTTCAGCAAATGTAGATCGACCCAGGCGGTAATAACTACCTAGCCGCTGTACTTTCACACCGCTGCAGCTGGAAAGCCGGAGGGGCAGCCCAGCAAGAGTGGGTGTAGTGGGGGGGTTTTCAGGCGCAACAAAAGCCTCCAGTGAGCGGAAGCGTGGGGTTTGGGCTTTGAGGTTGGGAACAGGGAGATGTTGGTCGGATATGGTTCTGAAGGGTGCGAGGTGATGGACGAATGGTTTGTTTGTTTTGCGCAGTGTGTGACGGCTGCTTATTCTGATAGCAACGACGGTGACGTAGCGGAGCTTTCATGCTCTAACATTGTACGGCGGTCGGCAGCCTGCAACGCCGACGCATGCACAGTAACCCCGCTTCCAAGGGGAAAATTGCACGCGAGTAAACCGAAGTATCCGAGTTGAGCCCGTCACCGAATCGAAAACCAATCACCTCAAAGCTCATATAGGCCTCGTGTAAACATCAGCAGTTTGCTAGGCATCTAGGTACAGGGTAGGCTAAACTTTCTTGGTGAAATGACAGGCCCCACGACATCAGTGGCTGGCTAGCGCCACGACCCAATGAGGCGCGCGATGTGGCAACCACTGTCTTTTTCAAAAGTCCATCTGCCCGATCATTTCTCAGCACCTGATTGCTACTTTTGCCCATGCAATAGAATCACCACCCCTCGCGCGCCTGCACCTTGTACGACCTCTCTTCCTTTTTTCCTTTTTTTGTTGACCCCTCTCGCGTCTTCCGTCAATACTTCCCTCGACCTGGCCCGACTACTCTTTTATGGGATATCTGCGACTGACTCTTTTACCGCCTCGTCGCATCCTGTTTCCTGCCATCACGGTGTTGCGACAGCGAACTGCGCACAAGCTATTGACCGCCACGAGCTCAGTAGCCGTATTACACTACTTTGTTGCGCTACCCGTGCGGTAGTACTTCTATCAACGTCATTTTTTTTTTCACCTGGCAACCTGCCATCGCGACACGGTCAGCCCTCGAAGCAACTACGCGATCGATTCTCGAAGTGGTAGCTGCCGCCCATCCAGCTGCTTATCCCGAATACCGATACCATGGAGGCCGATACACAAGTTCTAGCGGCGAATTTAGCAGACAGCATTTCGCGACATAGCTCAACGCCGACGCAAGATGCAACCTCGTTGGCTCATCAAACATTTTCCAACATCGCGTCGTTGGCAACGAGTAATGGCAACGGCACTGCGGCGACATCTCTCCTAGCAAGGTACGTTCGGCTCGGCCCTTGAATTACGATACGGGACCGCATACGCGCATCCCGGCCCGTCTCCTTGAACCGCCAGTGGACATTCTATGTACTCCTCGCGATAACGCCGTGCGCTGACCAGTTATCTTTAGAGACACATCACTGCCCCATCCTCCCTCTATGCAGATGGAAGGCTCTCCTGCAGCTACTAGTGGTGGACCGGGAGGCATGGTACGTTTATCTTTCCTTTGCTTCTGATACGCTTTATTCCCGTCTCTATCTGTCTTGTCGTACCCCCGGCGCATATCCCCTTTATCGCTATCGCGTTCCCCGGCCCAAAAACTTTCACCCTACTGGACCAATCAGCGTTGCCTCAAGGGAGACTGGGACTGGCTTCTCGCTGGATAAGCTGCAATCACGTGCTCCACTCCCGTCTCGTTCTCGCGCTAGGCTGCGACAGGAATGATAGGAGCATGCGCCAGTCTCCTTTAGGCCAGATAAGCCACCTCCACCTGACGGTGGAACCGATTTTTTTTTTTGGTTATCTGGCTTATCAGTGACGCTGCAAGAGACAACTTTTTCCTATCCTGCCCGTCTTATCGTCATCCTAGTATATCAATATACTATTATCGGGCCTGCCTCCTCCTATCGCGACTTCATAATCGCAGATACAAACCGACACAATGATGGCAACTAACGCTTCCTCGCAGCCTACGTGCCAAAACTGCGGCACCTCACGAACACCACTATGGCGCCGCGACGAGTTTGGCTCCGTGCTTTGCAACGCATGCGGCCTCTTTCTGAAGCTGCATGGTCGCCCGCGACCAGCCTCTTTGAAGACTGATGTAATCAAGAGCCGCAATCGTGTCAAGACTATGCGCCCTGATCTAGTATCGAAGAAAAAGGTATGCGCCGACTCTAGTCACAATGCGTCAACGACCCGGAGACTAACCAACTCTCTACCAGCACGCACAGGGCTTCGGAATGGTTGGCGACACCAACGGCGCCGAGCATGCTGCAGCTCAAGCAGCCGAGGCTATGCGCCGCTCCAAGGCCAACGGCACCGACGGACTCGACTCTCGAAATGGCGCCTCGATGTACAACAACTCTCTTTCGTCCTTCATGGTGGACGATGCAACATACCAGCAGGCCGTGTCTGGCTATAACGGAGACGCCCAGAATGGCGACCGCGGCTCCGACGGACCTCAAACACAAGAGCAACTCATCGCGCAGAACTCGAGCCTCAAGACGCGCGTCAGCGAACTGGAAGTAATAAACGAACTCTTTCGCGGTCGACTCAGCCAGCTGGAGCAGCAGGAGGCCGCTGCCAGGCACGGACAGGAGATCGCCGGGGCTGAGCAGACGCAACTGCGCACACTTCTCGAAACGACGCAGTCGAACGAATCGCAGCTTCGCGACCAACTAGAAGACAGTCACAGACGCGAAAACAATCTGAAGCGTCGCCTGGACGAACTGGAGCTGGAGTTCAACGCTACCAAGCAAGTGGCTGGCGAAGAGGCAGAGCGTCCGGCTAAGAAACCCCGTGCCGAGTTCTATACTGCAGAGCCTTCAAGCGAGGTTAGGGACGAGGCTGCCACCGAGTCTATTAAAGAGCCTAGTGCAGATGCTGACGAGGAGGAAACGGAGGACCCGGCAGCTGCGCTGGAGAGCGTCGAGGATTCTGCGTAAGGGGCTCATTATTCCTCTGATGCAGCACTCTACCATCTGACTATATGCATATTTCTCGGCGTACTGCCACGGACTGCGGACAGACGCTGACATCTGGCTCACGAGGCTCTTTCTCGTCGCCGCCTCTTTTGTTCTAGTAGTGCCCTTGTTTGTTTCCTTTCCTTCCTTGTCTGTGTTTGGCGAAGGCGTATGCGACTACGAGCTATCGATCGCATCCTCCATTGTGCGGCCAGTGTTTTATTATAGCGAAAATGTGCGGAAATACTTTGGCGTCCGGGAAAGGGGAGGGAAGAGAGTAGATACCATGATAATGAACTTGTCAAGACAGAAATGACAACCAAGAATGGAGGTGGACCGAAAAATGTCAACATGAGCTCGGCGAGGCTTCGGTTGAAGTAGACAAAAACGGAGTCAGGATTGCTGGTGTTTAGTTTTCGTCTTCTTTTACTACTGCTATTCAATTTGGCTTGGGCTCGGCGGCGACAACTCTCGCCAATATGAAAACACGGACGGGGTTTTGCCCCCAACATAGATCTATATTGAGATTACGAGATATATACGCTGCTGATCCATTTTGTGATGCCGCGTCATGCAGGGCTAGGCAGCCATGCTGGAGGTGAGGTTGTGCTCACTTGCTCTTCACCTTGACTCTGCATTCCCTGCTCCCATCACGTGGAGGCCATTGCCATGACATCTTCCTCCTCATGCCTGATGCGATTTTGCCTTGTCCAAGCTCCTTTATCACCAAAGCAGGACTTCAATTTCGTCTATTCCATTCCCTCCAAGGCTGGCAAGAATCGCTCATCTCGTCCCATCACACGCACTCCGTTTTTATTCCCAAGGCCTCCCTTGCCGCGTGCAGTCGACTTTTCACAAAACAGGCAAAAACACCAAAAAGGCTTCGGAAAAAAGAAGGACGAACGAGATGACGCCGCGGAAGACGGCCCGAGGCGGCCCCCAGATGTTAAGAAACGGCATTCGGGGGAGCGCGAGCCTCCCACGGCGCTCGCGGTACAGCATTGCAAATACCCCCCGGTGGCATGTGTACGGGCTGCTGACTAGGTTGTCGCTGTAGAAAGATTTTGCGAGAAAACATCTTGGGCATTAGTACGTGTCTCTGACCAACTTTTGCTGCACCTGTGGCTCCGATTGCTGACCATGACTTGTCTGCATCAGCCCGGCCCGCCATCCGGTTCGTGACTCCCCCTTCACCCGCGCGAACGGAATCAACGACATGCGAAGACGATGCTGACTTTTTTTTTTTGGCTACATTTAGACGTCTCGCTCGCCGTGGCGGGGTCAAGCGAATGTCGCTTGATATATATACTGAAGTTCGCAAGGTTCTTATACAGTACCTCCAAGATGTATGTCATGAAACCAATGGCCCCATTCAAGGCGGCACGATGCAAAGTCGCTAAACGAACAAAAACACTAGGTTCTCAAGCTTTGCTGCATCTATGTCGAGCACAGACGAGCAAAAACGATCACAATGGAGGACGCAAGTACCATCCTATTTTTGCTTTTCCGGTCTTTTATACTGCAGACTTTGGCTAACGGCATCTGGCGGACGGCAGGTTTTGCATGCCCTCGAGAAGCTGGGCCGGACCCTGTACGGGTTCGACCGCGACATGGACCGGTAGCCCAAGAAGCAGACGAACCGCCGCAACAAGGAGTTTGTGCTGCGCCGTTGAAAGCAGCTTGTGTGTCGTGTGTGAAAGAACAAAACGCCCCCGATGTTTGCTATCAGAATGTTTCATGTTGAAGGAAATGCCGAAAAAAGGCAGGACGAAGACTTCGAGAGAGGAAATGTTTGGGCCATGAACAGAAAGACCGGAGATCTGGCCATGTTTGGATTTATGCCTTGCTTAGGTGTTGCGTTGACAATTAGCTGTATATGTTGGCTTGATGGCTTTCTTTCGTTGCTGTATAGGTAGGTGGTACCTCGCCAGACACCACTCAAGGACGTGTGGAAAATGGGAACATAGTACCACCCTATTTCGTCGATTTCAAGAGAAGAGAAATGTGAAATTAATTCATGCTATGCTGGGTATCATTATTCAAGAAAATTCATGCGCGCCCATGTAAAACAAATCCAAACCCAAATTATGTCATGCCTTGTTTTTCCTCTTCTTTGTCGCGGACCACTCGCTGATGGCCGTGCGCAAGGCCTTGTCGGCGCCAATCTCGACCTTGCGAAAGAAGCTGTTGAACATGTTGTGGAAGATGAGCCTGCTGTGGGCGTGGTCCTGGACGAAGCCGACCTCGGCGTCCTTGCCGCAGCGGTCCCTGGTGATGCGGACGGCTTCCTGGAGCAGCTCCTTGCCGACGCCACGGCCGCGGGACTTGCGGCGGACGGCCCAGGCGCGGATGAGGCCGCGACCGCCCTTGAAGGAGAGGCTGCGGGTGCGGTGGCGGCGGCCGCCGGTGGGCACGAGCTTGGGGCTGAGGCGCAGGACGACGACGCCGGCGAGCTTGTTGTCCTTGCCGCGGGCACCGACCATGATATCGCGGTCGGGGCCCTCCTCGTCGAGCCAAGCGCGGTTGATGTCCTTGGCAAACGTCTTGTACGGGCGGGCGAGGCACCATATGAGCAAGATGTAGATGAAGACGGAGCCGTAGGTGCAGCAGGCGGTGACCTTGAAGTGGCCCGGGATGGTGTAGCGCGTGTAGTAGATGACGGAGAGGAAGGTGGTCAAGGGCACGAGGCAGCTCGGATGGGACATGACGGTGACGGTGGCGGGCGTACGCATGCCGGCAACGGTGGCGGCGAGGAGGTCGAGGCCTTCTTCCTGCTCCTCTTCGGTGCGGAGGAGGTCGAGTGAGAGCTCGGGAATGTCGTCGAGGGGCACGAGATCGCTGCTGCAGCTCGACGTTGACGGGGTGGCAGGCGCGGCGTCGGTTGCGGGCGATGCGAATTCGAGCGGGTTCGAGTCGGTAGGAGCGCTAATTGGATCGAGTAGAGGTGTGCTCGCGGGCGAAGCAATCATGGAGGAGCTGAGGGCGAGATTGGCTCGTAAGAAGGTGAAGAAGGCTAAGACTGGCTGTTAGTCGACCGGTTGCTGGGAGAGAACTTTGCCTGTCTAGCGCGGGGGGAAGCGAGATGATTTTTGTCGAGACATACCGGCACTGCATTTGATACCTCTGACGACATTGATGCCGTCAACAGTTGAGCTGACTTTGCATTCGCGCAGGTCCAGCTCGCGGACCCTAGGGGTCCCTCTGTCTTCCATGTTGGGCGTATATGGCGGTGGAGAAATGGGGTCGATGAGATGGCAATCGGGGCCAGTTATAAAAAAAAAAAAGAGGAAGCGAAGATGTAAAGAGAGATAAGATGGGGGTATAAATAAAGGCGATTATATGATGTTTATTATGAACAGGGTATCAAGGTGAGTGACGAGAGGGCGGAAGCGAGACGGGTTGTTCTGGAGCGATTCGAAACAAGGGTACAAATTATCATATACTGCAACAAAAGGCGTGCAGTAGCAAGGGATCAGGTGGGAAAGACGCAGCCATGTAAAATCTTGTGTGGGAGAAAGGAGAAAGAAGAGAAAGGGGTATCGATGTAAATATGGTTGTGAATAAGGAGGAAAAAAAAAAGAAGCGAAGAAGCGAAGAAGAGAAAAAAAGTCGGAGAGGAGGAATGTTGAGATGATGGTTGGTTGGTTGGAGAGCCTTGTGGGCAAAGAAGAGGGAAGGGAAAAAAAAAAGCGGTGGTACTTGGTGACTTGCTGGGGAGGTACAGTAGCGGTAGGTACTTGGCCAACTGACCTTATTTTTTTTAGTGCCAAATCACAGGCTGGTCAGACGTGCAATGGGGCATAACTGGGTACCTCGAGCACCAGGGGTCCGTGTCTTGGCTCGCGGTGCAACGGGCCGTAGTATGGAGACAAGATTGGGGTTGAAGATTTGCAGATTTGACAAACAAGAGGACAAAGGGGGAACTGTTTGGTTTATTTATTTTAGCTGTGACTGGCTTGCCAACGTTGACAGAGAAGAGCGAAAAGCAGCAGTCTTATTTCAAGACGGCCAGAGCTCAGACCGAAACAAGTGACCCAGTGCCGATAGGCGGGCGCGTATGTACGAATCGGAGCCAACGGGAAGAAAAAGTTGTGCGTCCTTTTTTTTTTGTAACTCGGGCATGGACCAACCAAGTCATTGCCCTTGGTTTTTGGCCCGGAGTGGTGGCTTTTTACCCTCCTTTTTCATTCGTACGAGTAACAGCGGACGGGATACAGTGGCGTTTAGCCTTGATATCAGGGAGCTATCAGTGGAGGCTGGCGGAAAGGGTTGGTTTTGGGCGGTTGGATGAACCTAGGTAGTACGTATGATTGTGGCAAAGATAGAAAACCAACTGCAAGCATTCATCTGCCGCAGTCTGACATGGTAGATAGGCAATAGAGATTAGAAATTCTGCCATGGTTAATTTGTAGAGTCGTGTGCATGTGCGTGTGTGCCTGCATCCGTCCTGGCCACCACCAGCTTATCCGTTGGCTGGCGTTGACTCGCCCAAGCTGCACATTCTGTCACGTCATCTTCACATCCGCCGCTTTGATACACCACCAACCACCAACCTCTTGTTCTGGACCAATCGTCACAGACATGGCACCGCAGCATGACAAACAAGACAAGGCGAAAACCACATGTGTATCGCACTACTTTGCCCAGACAAGCCCTCCCTTGACCCCTCATCACCGTCCCAAGCCTGGACCCTACTACAAGCCCGTCGTCGTCGATCAAACTGGCTCCAAAGATCGCCGCACGCGCGCGCTCCGAGCAAACTCTGATGTTGCAAGCCCCCCCCCTCTTCTTGCCAGACGGGACAGCGAAATCTTTTTCATCAACAAAGCGACACCATCTTTTTCTTCTCTTATGCGGGAGCTGACACGTCTTCATGCACACGTCCCTCGGTATACCCCCCCCCCCCCCCTTCCTTCTCTAAACATGTGAAGCAACGCTTATCCTTCCCGCCTATCCTTCCCGCCTCGCACATCAAAGTCACACGAGCGTCAAGCGCAACATGACTTCTTTTCTCCAACGGCGCTGCCAAGTGCCAACCTAACTTCAAACGCTGGCCCGGCTTGTGCTGCCTAGGTACGTACTAATGCTAGTTTCGCGGCGCGTTCCACCCGCACTAGGCTCGCTGTCAAGTACGGACGGGTAACTAAAGTGGTAACTACCTAACTATGCCACCTGGCTGGCTGGTCAACGCCATCGTACTATGGTACTGGTACTATCAAAGCCATCATGTCATAGGCGCCCACAGCTTCTTACCATCCCCAGCCAGGTTCCAGACTATTTCTGGTGTTCCTCCCTGCTCCCTTACTAGCCTCGCCGTGGCTCTGTTTGACTGAACGTCAACCCCCGACTCCCTTGCTCAACGATGCAGGCCTCGTCATCAGTTTCAACGAGGAGTCGCGATAACTACTGCTGAACCCTTGACTCTCTCCCAGACGGGCGACTGCCACGCAAAAGCGACGCGACGGAGCAAAGCTCACGCTATTCCAACCCTTGACCCGCTCCAGCCTCGCCTCGCCTCGCCTGGGCCCCTCTGGCAGTTTCAACCCCGGCATTCTACATTAGACTTATCACATAGCTTCCCTGCTAGGGTTTTTTTTTTCTGTAGTGGCGTAAAACCGGCTTCAGTTGGTTGACCCGGCCACGCAGCTCGAGGAGTCGAGAACCCTTGCTAGGAAGCTAGCCACGCGCCTCATAAACGAATATTCATGCAGCGTCTCGCGCCGCCTCCCCTGCACGCACGCGATCAATCGTGCAGGTCGACGGACCAGTAGCCTGTCGCCTGGCGAGCTATAGATGCGCTTGGCAGACAAGCGCTGCAGCAGTGGCAGTTGCTTTGGATGGGTGGCGTTGTCACCGCAGCATGCACCAAAAGGATGGTCGAGGTTTCACCAAGCTTCCAAATAGGCATCCTGGCTGTATCATCAGTGTGCCGCTATCCCCGCCCGCTTCTTCCCTCCGAGTCGGAACGGGCGGCCTCGACCGGTTTCAGCCTCCAAAGCGTGGTGACGACGACTCCCAAGCAATGTACGGAGTATAGTTGGTCTGGAAAATACGATGAAAACCACCAACCCTTATTACCAGAAACCCCTCCAAATCCACTCCGGACCCCATCTCTTCTCCCAACGAGCTCGGACGTTTCGAGCAACCCCTGCCCAGTCTTGCAAGCTTGGAGTCGAATAACTAGTTCCTACTCCAAATGTTGCGAGATCATGGTGGCGTCCCAGACTCCACTGTCACGACGACTATTGAACATCACGGCCGGTGCCCCAGCTGATAGTCTCGGCGAGGCGAACCTTGTGGCAGATGAGGCGGTTCCGGCTTGTTCTGACGTGCCCACTCGCTTGCGGATGCTCTGGTCGGAAGAGACGGCAGTGACTGAGCAGTGAGTGAGCACCACGACGCACTGGATATGGTTGTCTTGGTGTTCCCTAGACCATGCCCGGGAGGTAGCCTATCAGCGGCGGTGTTGCGCAGCCTCGTGCAAAGCGCTGCACCCTATTCGTCATCCGTAGAAAACGAGTACTGTCCTCCAACTCTGCTGGTTATTGATCATTAATAAACAGCTCATAGCTTGGGCATCGTCAACTTGTATTGTACCCTTGGTCGTCGTCACCAAGCAATTGCTGGTCTTGACATGCATGTGAAACAAGAGTCTCTAATAGTGAGTACGAATTCAGGATAAAGATCAGACGGCTGACGTGGAACGATTGGCTCCCTTGACCACTGTCGCAGTCCCGATCTACACACACTGCGCCGGCGCTGAGAGCCGGTTGCGTTTCCCTGCTGGGCCATTGGCCAGTGGTCGGTCATAGACTGGGATGAGTGAGACGGCTATACGGAATAGTAAAGATGATATTGCCGTTTCCTAGTCACATTTGCCAACTACAATGCCGAGTAGCGCATACGACGCATCAGTCTGATGTTTGTGTTGCCTCCCTATAAGATCGCCAAGCTCGCAACACTAGTGCGTGCTGGAGAAGTCGGACCTCGTGTTTGCTACCAACGGGTCTTACTCCAAGGTCTAGGAAAATGACACGGTTATCCTTCCGGGCGCGCCTGTGCATTGCGCATTGGAGGCAAGCCAGCGACTCCAATTCCTGTGCCCAGACAGTCGCTCAAGGCACTTCTGCGTCGTCGCAGCCCTATTTAACCCCAAAACATAAAGCCTGGTTGTCAAATGCATTATTTGCACATTCCCCTATGTATGTACCCCGTAGACTACTCCGTAGCCATCCCTGCCATCGCCTATCGATATGTCATGGAAAAAAATAAACGGTTGTGTCACCTGGGGGCCGTTTTCTGCCCGACAGAGTCCCGTTTGGGATGCTTTCGAGGTGGGGTTCTTCAAAGTCGTCATTCTCCTCCTCCTTCTCTGCGGCAGATTTTCAGGGTCTCGGCTCGGCTTGACTGCATCTCCTTTGCCGCCCAAGCTCTCCTTCACGGGCATCCCTGCGCACCCTACTAACCCCCGGCCCCTCGCGCTCTCTGTCTCTCTCTCACCATGGCGCACCCCCCGCACATCACCCAGCGCAACATCCACTTCAAGTGGTCGCGCAAGCTGACGCCCGCCCTCACCGTGGCCTCGGGCGCCGAGGTGACGTTTGACCTGCGCGACGGCGGCAACAACCAGATCACGCCCGAGAACCAGGCCACGATCCTCGATCACCTCGACTTTGCCACCATGGACCCGGGCTTCGGCCCCGTCGCTGTCGAGGGCGCCGAGCCCGGCGACGTGCTGCGCGTCGACGTGCTCGCGCTCCAGCCCGCCGCCTACGGCTGGACTGCCATCCTGGCCGACTTTGGCCTGCTGAGCGACGACTTTCCCACGCCGTCGCTAAAGATTTGGGATCTCCGACACGCGGCCGACGGCGGCGGCTACGCCGAGTTCAAGCCGGGCATCCGCATCCCCGTCCGGCCGTTTCTCGGCGTCATGGGCCTCGCGCCGGCCACCGACGAGCCGCTGCCCACCATCCCGCCGTACGACTGGGGCGGCAACATGGACTGCAAGCATCTCACGCAGGGCTCCTCGCTGTTCCTGCCCGTGCAGACGGCCGGCGCCCTCTTCAGCTGCGGCGACGGCCACGCCGCCCAGGGCGACGGCGAGGTCTGCGGCACCGCCATTGAGACGCCCATGCACGCGCGCCTGCGCTTCACCCTAGAGAAGAACAAACCGTGGGTGCGCTCGCCGCACTACCTCACCCGCGAGGGCGCCCAGCCGCATGCGGACCGCGGCCGCGAGTACGCCGTCATGGGCCTCGATGTCGACCTGCGCGAGGCCACACGCAAGGCTGTCCGCGCCGCGATTGAGTGGCTAGGTGCGGAAAAGGGCCTCGCACGCGACGAGGCGTACATGCTGTGCTCAGTCGTCGGCGATTTGAAGATTGTTCAGGCAGTCGACATGCCGCACTATGGCGTCGTCTGCGCGATTCCGCTGAGCATTTTTGTTGACGAATGAATGAGTGACAACTGAACGAGTGACAACTGAACGAGTGACAACTGAACGAGTGACAACTGAACGAGTGCATGACTGCTGTTGGATACAAATAACAGACAACGAGGGAAACAGGCTACAAGTGCTGGAAATACGAGCCATGGAGAAAAGCATACCGGAGATTGTGAACCTCAAGTGGTCTTCAGTACAAATTGCATCATCTGAAGACTTATTCAAGCAGCCATTGTTAGTGTGATGGAAGGAGCGTGCTATGAGTCGTATTAGTCACATTGAGAGTCTGGAAAAACGTAGACAAAAGGCAAGACGTAGACAAAACAGCTGAGCATCTGCAGCTATCATAGTCGGCAATGCTTCCTATGATGGTAGCCGCGCCGTCCCGTCCTCGGCACCCTCTCGCCGCGCAACCCACCTTTGAAGAGCCCGTGCCGCACAAAGGCAGGCTCTCGCCGCTGTCTAGCTACGACGCCGGCACCGGCGCCGGCCAGGTCGGCACGTTGTCGCTCAACGGAGCACCGGCGCTGCCCCTCACCAAGTTCTGCAATCGCTGCACCTCGCTCAACGTCAACCACACAACTGGCCGCTACGGGTGGTCCTCGACCAGGAATAAAGGCACCCGACTGTAGGTGCTGATGCGGGACCGCCGCGTCGACGAGGGGTACGCACCCATGTTTAGGCGCTACGGCATTCTGGACGATGGCATCGAGACGCTGCACATATGTGGGAAAGGACGTGTGCCGTGACGAGGCACATGCAGGAGCGGCCGTGCTGGGACTGGCCTATGAGACCCAAGGTCCCCGGCTCGGCCAGACACTACCGCTATGCGTGAAATTGTGGCGGGATCAAGGATGTTCGGTTCACTGTTGTCAAGCAATGTTTGGTTTTCCTGTTCAACACTCGACTAGGCTGCAGCTGTTGTGCCACGAGATTTAAAATACCCACGAGGGATAGCGATGATGGTTTGTTTCCGATAGAATGCTTCTCGTGACAAGTGTGTCCACCTCACTAGAGAAAAGATTCACGCTCAGCGCTGCGATCCATGACCGGCCACGACACTGTGATACGCAAGCGTATGTGAAGCAGAACAAACCTCTGGATGGAGTGCTCTTCATCGCCGTGCAAAAGTCCAAAAACAGACTTGTGCAAAGAGTCACAACACGGCAACATGCACGTTTGTCATGTCCCGTTTTCTAGAATGAGAACGTTGGCAGGGGGTTGCCTTGCAGTCCCATGACGCTGGTGCGACGTTCTAGAAATCTTCTCTGCCAGGTGGGCAGAGCAGGAAGCGCTTCCAATAGGTCGACAAAGGGTGGGATGACCAGCTAGGGCGACCACACCAAGTCGCAACAATCGCCGAGTTGAGACGGGAGGACGGGTGCGACCAAGGGAAGGCAGCAAGACAAAAACTAGTCACCCGCAGCATCTGCGGAGAGGAAGGGGGCGGGGGGTCAATCAATGCTGTATACTCTGGCCCCGTTGCATCGTCGAAGTGAGTATTGGAGGGGGCGTCAGGCAAACAAGCGTGTGTGCGATGGTCTCTGCCGTCAGGCAGCTTGTGACACCGACTGCCCCTCATTGCGATTCCTTCTAGAAGGCTGTCGAGGGGTAGAAAAGAGCCGACTGTCTCGGATCCCACCCAAGCCGTTCCTGCAGCTGCATTGTTCTACCCCAGCATGTGCAACGTGCCAAGATAGAGGTCCAATCAAGCAATGCTGGCAAGTGAAACAGAGGGCCAAAAATGATCAATGCAAGGCAAGGAAATTGATTGGATTGGGGCGATCTAAACAGCTCTCAATTGTTTGCGACTTCATGCCAACAAAACCGTCTATCGTTTCTATGTGAAACACCAGACCCTGCGAGGGTCAAATGTAGCGAAAACGAACCTCTATATCAAAAACAAAACGCTAGTTTCAAGAGATAAAAAAAACAACAGGTGGGATCCCACAAGTCCAATAACAAAGCTGAGGAAATGTCCTGCATCGTCCAGCCGAAAGCAAATACCGGTTCGGTATCAAGCTTTGTAAGCCCAGGTCCCCCGAGAAGTTGTAAAAGGCTCAAGTTCCGAGATCTTGACCGAGAACCAAAGTATATATAGCAGCAGTAGGTGTCTCACTCTCGTGCATGAGCGCAGATGAGTTGACCATCGTTTGACTTCATGGCCGGCGTGTCAGACGGCATCGGTGCACATCCGGCAGAGATGCAACTTGCAGTATGCGCACTCATAGATCATATGGCTAGGGCCAGAGCGGCAAAACTGGCACAGCCACTGCATCAATGTGCTGTCTGATTTGATCAGAGCGAAGGAGTGAACGCAGGAGACAGACATGATGTCGAGGGAGGGTCTCTGCCGGGACGAGGGTAGATGGATTGGATGTAAGGGAGCTTGAAGAAAGGATGTCAAGGGCGCAGGCAATGAATAGCAGTTTGTATATCGAAGCAATTCCCAGGTCTAATAACCACGGATGGGTCGACTAGGCCTGCCCTTTATACTCGAACTCAGGCGCAAGGATGGGTGATTGCGTGGGAAGGTGGTAGCCACGGCGGCAGCAAGAAGGCGCCAAGAAAGGAAGCCGTGAGCGGCGCAAAAGTAGGCGAGACAACCAGATATGACCAAGGTGAAACAAGTCTGATATCGAGTAATCGAAATGGCAGGGTTTCTGAGCAAGAGCTGGCCGTGGCGCAACAAGGCTTGTCAGAAACGGTGACGTAGGCAGGGAGTTGCGAGAACAGTGCGTCGTGGGTTTGGCTACCAAGGAAGCAGCCGACTAGGTCTTGTAATACTGTCTTGATCGTAGAAAGGCAGTTGAAGCGGAGGGGTGCAAGTAATGGTTCGAAGGGTGGCGGAGAAAAGAGATGCAGGCGGCCGGATCAGGAAGTCGAGGTTAATTGTGCGAGTATAGGTCTGGGACGTGAGGAATGGCCCGGGCTGCGAGCTTCTTGTATACTCTGTCCGGGACGAGCCCAGGCAACAAGGGAAGGAGCTGAAGCAGGCGAGAAGAAGCCGAGCTTGGCTGTTTGAGGGAGAACCGCCAGGACGGGCAACGGGATGGGCGAAATAAAAGGATATCTCAAAGAGGCGACCAGCCCACCCATGGTCCCGGAAACGTGGCTACGGCGGGTTGCAATAGAGTACGGCGGACTCACTAGTGGGAGTTGGCGGCCGCTTGGGTTGCTTGCCTTGGGAGCGCAACTGAGTGTGGTTGGATCATGGGGGAATTTGCGAGCTTGGAGGAGTGGGTTGGCGCATCCTGGGCATCCGGGGGTCGCAGAAACTCTCTTCATGCTGGGGCAGTCAAGGTGGTAGTTGGGTACCTTGTATCCGTATTAATGGCCTAGTTTGTCGTCTTGACCGCGGAGCCGTCGGCGGCGCTCAAGCTACTGGTCACCGGTGGTCAGTGGCAGCAATGTGTTTGGCCATTCATATTGACCCTTGCCACGGCCCACAGTGGAGGAAAAAGGCTATCGCCAGCGACCGCGGTGTGCGTCTTGGCTTTGGCTGATGTTGGCGTCCGTCAGACTTTCTGGGACAAGGCGGGCGCGGACCAATAGACATGGCGGAGCGAGTGGGAAGCTGGCTGATGTGATCTTTGGGCAGCGGGTGGTATTCGAAGGTTGTCCCCCGGAGCGAAGCAAGTGAGGCGAACGTCATAGTCAGCTGTCATGGACTGTACTGCCTGTGTCCTGTTATGGCTGGCGTGATGGTGGGATCCGTGCAATCCGTGTTGTTGTGTTGTGTGGAAGAGGAAAAGTAGGACAAGGGGAAGGCCGTTGGCTCACCGGCTGACAAGGGAGGCTGGCAGGCTGGCAGGCTGGCAGGCGGGCAGCTGGCAGACTGGCCAGTTCTACCTTTGCTGTTCTACTTTGTACTTTGTACTGGTAATACTCCGTACCTACCTTAGTTGGCTGCGAACGCCTGCGAGCACCTGCCCTGCATTGCAGAAGCGGGCAAGTGGGCAAGCGGGCAAGGCAGGGTCATTCGGCCATGCCGGGGCAGCTGCAAGGTCCGGCCTGCCAGCTGCCAGCGCTGGCGGACCGTCAATCTGCTTCGTTTGTCCGCTTGTTCTCGCGCGCCTCAACTTTCCCCTTTTCTTTTAATTTGTACGTCTCCTTTGCATCCCCATCTTATCCCACAACCATCGTCACCAAATCCATCCAAGACGCATCGATGCGTAGCGCACACGTGCACACTTGCCATGTCCCCTCGATGGCTACCGGTTCTGTACGTGGCAAGCAACAACCCCGATCCCTCATTGGCTGCATCCCTTGATGCAGACATGCAGACAAACAGGGCCAGTCATCAACTCACCCACCCACTGAGACAACAACTATTCCCAAACGGCTTTTCTTTACATGCGCCCGCCTGACCCAGCTTAACTACCAACTTCCCCGGCTCCAGCGCCGTCGCTTCCGCAGCCTGCAGGTCGCACAGAGACGGCCGACGAATAGAGGCATCCCACTTGTCCGCCACCCGTCTGTACAGGGGCTGCGCCGTCGCCAACGCCACCCCGTCCCATCAACCCCTGCAAGGCGAAGCTTCCGGAGCCTGTTCCATAAGCCTTCCAACCTTCTATTCGTAAACTGCGGACAAGCCAGACATCGTACCCCTGCCTCCCACGCTCTAACGTGCATTCGCGGACTGCTGCGCCGTCGGTGGCACCTGTGTGCCAGGGGTTTTCTGTCGCCATGCGCGGTTCAAGCGTCATCTTCACCTTGGCTGCCGTGCCGAACGACAGCCTCAAGGCTCACTGGACTCATCGCCACCTTACCGACGGGCGCAAGATCGGCTTTGAGAGCCCGAGGCAAGGACGGGCTTTGTCTTCCTCCTTTTTTTTTCAGCCTGCATCCCTGTCCAAGACCTGTTCTTTTGACCTCTCGAGGTACTTATTCCTCAAAATACCAAGCTAACCTTACCATCCTCAGCGACCTGTGACTCCCGCGACTTCGTTTAAATTCGCTACGCCGTACTCCAGGAACCTAACTAGTTCAAAACGGATTTCACAGGAAATAATCTCTAGCTCATAGCAGCGATTTGAACGAAATCTCAGCTTGCCTTATTGTCACCAATCCAAGACAACGTGGCACCGCCAGTCGCAAGTCTCAACCGGGCTATGCCCTGCCGCGCCCGTACCCAAGGTCAGGAATAAGACCAGGCTCACGCTACCTACCCATTGTTTCGCCGTACATGCCAGTGACATGAACAACATGCGAGAAGTATTAGTGGGCCTCTGCCTTGTGCTGACTATGTCTACATCAAATAGCTTACCGTAGCTTGGTCAATGCGAGCCAGACGACGCATCATCCTCATCCGCGCTACACTACTAATACCGAGTACATCTCAGCTCTATCAGATGATCGCGAAACATTTCTCAAACATGGACACCGGAGAAGGTACTCGGGCGTACCAAGGAAAATTTCCAATATAGGGTCTAGAAGCTGATCCATGTGGCCTCATATTTCTATATTTCCGCCACGTTACTAACACATGTTTCTTATATGATACGGCGACCTATAGCAGAAGCCTGTCAAGGAAACTCGCCGACGAGGCTTGCCGGCAGGATCCTAGTCTCCCGCTTGGCCAAGACGGATAGTAATATGACCCGTCCACCTCCTAGCTAGTGTTCAGCTCGCTATTTTAGATCCGGCGCCTAATTTCATGGACGCCAACTGTTACAATGGTTGGTCACCAGCGAGGTCCGCCGCGGAGCACTGCCCGGGCTACCGATGAATGTCAGTTGTTCTGGTGAGACAACCCCAGATGAATCAAGCAATTCGGTAGAATGGAAATGAGCCCCGGGCGAAAGAAATGGACATCGTCAGCGTACCTAGTCCAACGACTACATATCCTTACACCATTCGGTACCGGCCCACTTGGAACCGCACCCAAACGCCAATGGCGGCGGGATACCATGAAAGAGCTGTCAAGGCAGAATCATCAGCCGAGGAAGGAAAATGGAGGCTGCTGCACCGCCAGTGGCTGCGAAGAATGGATTACTTCGTTCAGCTCATTATAGTCCTTATGCGTTTCCTTAGCTGTTTTTTCTTTTGCGAAGCAGGGGTCGGGGCAACTGGTGCCTTTCCAGACTCCAGCCTCACGGGCATGTAGACTAGGATCATGCATACATGCTGCACTGATATCTGCAAATGGCCAAACAATATTAATAGATTGGAAGCAGTTCGGTATTCGCACCCGTGCACACTATTACTGCCAGAACGGCACACGATGACGACAGTTCGAATGGTTTCGCTGTATTTGAATTGGTGCCTGCAACAATGACTTGTAGGACAAACACGACATGTGTGCTTGAGTTTGTACTGCAATTCCTTGTCCTTATTGTACACTATTTATGACCATTTTCCCATGCGTTTTTTGCATTGTCAATGGGGTGTTTGTGCTGGTATTACACGCTCGCCTTGGGCATGTCTTGGAATTAGTTCCCTCGCTTTCGAAAGATGCTCTCGCTCTCAAGAGGGTAGTTTCAAGGGATGTGCCTCCGTATTAAACACGTATTCGTCGAGGCTGATGACATCCGAGGGAGAGAAGATGAGATAAAAGTATTTCAGCGTCTCTGCTGTCCAGAAGCTCTGCAAGAAACAATCCGTGTTAGCCAGTGATCCAATGACTGCAATACTCAACGAGAATAATTTGCTTCCTGCAAGAACTGCGAAAAAAGGGGGGTTTGGAAACACTCTTACACGTACCTCCATCGAATCCAGCTTGTTCGTCTCCTGTTCTGCGCGCACGTCTGCAATGGCCGAGTTTGCGTACCGCGTCGTGGTGGACTTCATAATAGCCTCAAACATTTGCCAGGCGAGATCTCGCAGGTCGGCGCGGGCAGTTATGCGGTAGAGCACAAATATGCTTTCAATGGCCTCGGGGCGGAGCAGGTAGCGCGGGTCCCAGGCGTTGACGAAGCCGCGGGGTAGGGCCTCGTCGCCGTGCTTGCCCCAGGCCTGCTCGTCCCAGGCGCACAGGTCGCGGCGCTCACAGGGCATCATGGTGAAGATTTCGGGCATGACGCCCGTCGGGAACGCGGCGTACGCGAAGCCGCAGCCACGGGCGAGCTTCTCGCCGATGACGACCTGCGTCTCGTTGGCGAAGAGCCTGCCGCCTAGTCCAAACATGCCGCCAACGAAGCACGTCAGGTGCTGGCTGCGGGGGACCAGCTTCTGGGCGCCCGTCGTCTGGTAGTCGCCGGCGAAGAGAATGTCCTCGCCGCCGGGCAGCACGGGGCGGAAGAGCAGGTTGGGCTCGGCCGTGTTCATGGCGAGGCGGAACATGCGCTCGTATGTGTCGTCGACGCCGCCGAGCAGGGCGTGCATCTTGGGCAGGTACTCGTAGAGCGAGTCGGCCAGGGCACCGAGGGTGAACTGGCTGTCGCGGGCCTGCTCGTGCTGGAAGTCGAGCACGGTGGGCCACATGCCCGGCAGGAGGGTGTCGTTCTGCACGCGCTCGAGGAAGCGCGTGACGCGGTCGGTGGCGTCGTAGAATTTGGGGTCGCCGGTGAGCTGGGAGAGCCGGGTAAACTCGACGCACAGGGAGGCGGGCGAGGCGGAGGGATCGGCGGTCCCGGCGAGGAGCGCACCGGTGGCGGCCTCGCGAAAGTTGAGCCAGAAGCCGGGCAGGCGGTTGGGGGTGTCGAAGCCGGCGTACAGCATGTTGCCGAGCTCGAGGGCCTTGTCAAGCAGGCGCTTGTCGCCGCTTAGGTCGTAGGCGCTGAGCAGGCCGCCGAGGTGGCGGATAGTAGTCTCGAACATGTTGATGGCGGTGGAGTCGGTGTGGCCCCAGTCGAGGTGGGTGGCGGCCTCGGCGGCCTCGGCAAACTCGGGTTTGAAGCCCATGATCCAGAGCGTGTCGAGCGAGTCGACCAGCGTGGCGGCCCAACCGCCAAAGGTGTCCTTGCCGCGGCCGGTGACGGGCGTCACCTCATCCTGCATCCACGCATACTGGCGGTAGGCACCGAAGCTGCGCTCAAACGTCTTGCGCACGGCCTGGCGGCGCTTCTCCGTCTCGGGCGTCTGCGTGAAGGCGCTGTCCGGCGCCTGCACGCGGGGCAGGGCGCGGCGGGCGCCGGTCGGCAGTGGCTTGATGGACGCCGCGGGATGGAACTGCTTGGGATGGACGGGGTCGAAGCCCTCAAAGACCCGCGGCCGTTGGGGAATGACGCGACTCACGACGTAGCCACCGCCGTGGGCGGGCAGCAGGCGGACGATGAGGAATACCAGGAGGGCGGCGCCGGTGAGCAGCAGCAGACGTGATGCCCTCCTCGGTATGGCCATGGTTGTACAGAGAGACCGATCGATCGAGGAGGCGTGGGTCAGCGTCGTTTCGCGGTCGGGCGGTGGATGCTACAGCTAGATGCGGGCACCATTGGACGGTACATGCGCCGAGTTTGTGGGATGGATTGTGATGGTGACAGAGGACGCCTTTGCCGAGTTATCGCGTGCAACTCGTGAGCTCCCAGGATCGCGTGCCTGATCCAGCCACGCTGGCCCTTCCTTGTAACTATTAAGCGGGTTCGGGTGCTGAGAGTGGGGGACGGAGCGCTGCACTTGTGCTGAAGCTTGAGAAAACAGGGGAAGCAACCAGGCGACTGCTCAGTGTGCTGACTGTTCGTATTTGTCCTACCAAGAGGCTCACAAGACATGGCCAGGGTGATGAAAGGAAAATCTTCAAGGCGGGAAAAAAAAAAAAGAATAAGGTTTGTGTTGCACCATGGTTAATTCGGCTTCATCTGATTCTCCTGCACTTTCGCAAGGCTGTCCCGGCGGCCCTTGGTTTGGCACAGCCCTGCCACAACGTCCGTTAGGGCATCGGGCTTTGGGCGATCGACACTGCTGTGGCTTTTCCCGGCTTCGCTGTCTCACAGTATGTGTAGGTACCTAGGTACCTTGGGTAGGTACCTCCCCCTTGCCCAATTGGGGACAATTTCCCGTCAGGTACGGAGTACTAGGCCAGCCCCCGTTGCTTAGAGCTTCAGTGCTTGGTGCGGCAATGCGGCAGCGGCAAAGGGGGCTCAGAATGGGAGTGAGTGCCTCGGGTTTCGATGGAGTCGACCGGGATTGGCAAAATTGGTCAGGAAAAAAAAAAAGTGCCGGGCTTGGCGCAATGCTGTCTGTCTCCTTGATCCAGGTACGGATCCAAGTGCATAGGACCATCCATCCAAGCGCATTTCAGCTTTCCATATTGGCAGGTTGCTACCTACCTCCCGACTCCAAACGTGCTGTATAGCCCTTTTCCAGCGCCTCTTACTAGTATATGTATCATCCCCAATCTGACAGCGCCATTCGTCATCATGTCAGACTATAGTCGCTCCCGTCTCCGATCCAGAGCGCCCTCGACGAACCATTCCCTATCGTGAATAAGAAATGAGCCCATGAGTGAAAATTCTCAGTCTATTTATGTAAAAGATGCTGCCACCTCGTGGCCCGTAAGACTGTCGTCCCGTACGTGTCGCATAATCCTCCACCACCTCCAGTCTTGCCAGAGACGACCAAGAGTGGAAAATAAAGCAAAGAATCGGGACTAATTTTTTTCATTCAAAATAGACTCGCTACCAGCTAGAGTGTGAGCGAGAGAAACACAGTCTCAGCTTCTTTTTTCCCTTTTGAATTCCTTTCCTCTCACACCTGCATCGATCATCATGGCCCTCACCACTATTCTCATCGGCCTCGTCGTCGTCACGTTTGTGCTTCGACGAGTGATGGAGTCGCTGCGTCACGCCAAAAATGCCCGCGAAATGGGATGCAAGCCTCCGCCGCTGGCTCCCATAAAAGACCCTCTCGGCATCCTCTCTCTCCTCGAAATGATCCAGGCCGACAAGGAGAAGCGAGTTCCCGCCCTGACCGAGGAGCGTGTCAACAGGATGCGCGAGAACAACGGCGGCAACTATGTCACCACCATGCGCCTGCGAACTGGGGCCGTCGAGAACATCCTGACCATTGACCCCAAGAATATCCAGGCCATCCTGGCCACCCAGTTCAAAGAGTTTTGTGTTGGTGCCCAGCGAGAGAGCTGCATGGGTCCTCTCCTCGGAGCTGGCATTGTAAGTTTGTAGCGTCAAAGTAGACTACAAAGACAAATCTAACCGAGCATAATAGTTTACTACCGATGGCCCTGCTTGGTCGCACTCTCGCGCCATGCTCCGTCCTCAGTTCACCCGCGACCAGATCAGCGACCTCAGCCTCGAAGAGGTGCACGTCCAAAACGCCTTCAACGTTATGCCGCCCGTCAACAGCGAGGGCTGGACCGAAGTCGACATCCAGACCATCTTCTTCCGCCTCACTCTCGACTCCGCCACCGAGCTCCTCTTTGGCGAGTCGTGCAAGTCCCAGCTCGTCGCCGTCGACAACGCCAGCAACGACAAGGAGTTCTCAGCCCGCGGCACCGACTTTGGCACCAACTTTGACCGCGGCCAGTGGTACCTGTCCCAGCGCGTGCGCACCCCCTTCCTCAAGTTCTTCTACAACGGCGACGAGTTCAAGAGCTGCTGCAAGGAGGTCCACCGCTTCGTCGACCAGTGTGTCGAGCGCGCCCTCCGCGAGACCAGCAAGATCAAGCGCGACGCCAACGGCAACGCCGTCGAGGGCGAGCACTACGTCTTCCTCCACGCCATGGCCGCCGAGACCCAGGACCCCCTCGAGCTCCGCGCCCAGCTCCTCAACGTTCTCCTCGCTGGCCGCGACACCACCGCTTCGCTGCTCTCCTGGACCATGATGCTCCTCGCCCGCCACCCCGACAAGTTCCAGCGCCTCCGCCGTGAGATCCTTGACAACTTTGGCGACTACGAGAACCCTCGCAATCTGACATTTGCCAACCTCAAGGCCTGCACCTACCTTCAGCGCGTCATGACCGAGGTCCTCCGTCTGTTTCCGCCCCTGCCCATGAACGCTCGTTATGCCACCTGCGACACCAGCCTGCCCCGAGGCGGTGGTCCTGATGCTGAGAGCCCGGTCTATGTCAAAAAGGGCCAGGCCGTCCTCTACAACGCCCATATCCTCCACCGCCGTACCGACATCTGGGGTCCTGACGCCGGCGAGTTCAACCCTGATCGCTGGGAGAACCGCAAGGGCGGCTGGGAGTATCTCCCTTTCAACGGCGGTCCTCGTATCTGCATCGGACAGCAGTTTGCCCTCACCGAGGCTGGCTATGTCCTCGCCCGACTACTCCAGCGCTTTGACGGCCTTGAGGAGGTCAACCCCAGCGACAAGGTCTCTTGGGGTCTTACTCTGGTCAGTCAGCCTGGTGAGAGTGTCAAAGTTCGCCTCCACGAGGCTGTCTAAGCTGCGGCAGTATTTATTCCAGTGATTCGGCTACTTTGCATTTTAACGACCACTTTCCATATACATTTTCCCATCAAAACCGCACTCCTTTTGCCTCTTTGATTTATTTACTGTTCTCATTTCTTAGAAGAGATGAATGGGTTGAGTTTCTATAGAATAGCGATAAATTACACTTGCCACTTCACAAACCACAATCGGAGGTCCCTTACGCTTCTCAACATGAGATTAATTCACCACAATGCTTTGGTGTCGCGACTTTTTCCGAATAGGTAAGCTTGATTTTGTAACCATTCTATTGAGCAGAAAGAAATACCTATTTGGGAAAGGTCTGCCACAGTACAAAGGCAGAAGGCACGCAAGACATTCGGCACCCACCAGCCTTGCTCTTCTAAGCACCAGGCAATAGGGTCCCATAATTATACACAGGTACGCAAGAGGGTGCATTGCACTGCTCGGAATGACGAAATGCGCACCGAGACATGCCAATCCCGTTTACTTGTACAGATCGAGAACTTAGTTCTTAGTCACGTTGCTCGTATGAAGAACCTTGACCGTCTGAGAGGTAACTAGGCTGTCGACGATCATTCTTTGTTTGGGCCAGTTTTGAGGATTCAAGTAAAATTATCATCATGAATACAATCGTAATGAATACAAAAGAAAGTCTATAGTGTTGATGAAGAAATCCGTGTGAAAGTCAAAACGCCGGTTGCGCCCGCTCGATCCAATTTGCTGTTCCCGTCCCTTGTACATGCTAAGACAAATGAGAAAGACAGAAAAAAACGCACTCTCCCCCTTGCCCCGCCCAAAAACGATAAACAGTTTTAAACTCTTGTCACAGAACCTGACCCTGAGGGCCACCGGGCATTACCTGGCCGTGGTTGATCCGGTCAGTTGCTGCAGCCAGCTGAGAGTCCGAGGGGCGGTTAACAATGGTGAGGTAGAGAATATTCTCCTTGATGGAGCGCTCAGGGCCCATCTCGAGCTCCCTGCGCTTCTGGCGGAACTCGGCGAAACGGGGCTGGTAGTCACGGTCGATGTATTTGATCTGGCGCTCCGTTTCGCGAGTGCTCTGGCGTTGCTGACGGACCTGGTCGACACGTTCCTGGTACTCGTGGTTGAGACGCTCCTCCTCCTCGCCAATGCTCTTGAGCTTCTTAAGACGGCGGGTCTCGGGGTCCTGCGCAAGGGCGCCACCGGAGATGAAGCCAAGCAGACCACCGTTGTTCATGGACGAGTTGGGGTCGAGGAACTTGTTGGAGAAACCCTTGGTGAGGGGAGTATTGAGGATGTCGCCCTGGTTCTCCGAAGCGTACTTGGCACGGGCACGGCGATCGAGGTAGACGTTGAAGTTCTCGAAAGCACTTGAGAATTTTCCCTTTGAGTTTTGCTTCTCGACGGGGCTGCGCTCGGGAGAGACCTTGCCCTCGTTGGCGAGGTACTCCTTGTGAGCACGGCGGTCGTCCATGTAGATGAGAGGAGCGACGGCCGAGGGAAGGGCGTTCATGCCTTCAGAGGTGCCGGAAACGGGGTCCTTGCGCCAGCTCTGCTGGCCATTTCCAAGCTTGCTCAAGGTGCTGTTGGCAGCCTGCTCGGCGAGAACGGGGTCCTGGCCGATGGGGTCGTACTTCATGATCATGCAGAAGAGACCGCGGGGGCCAAACACCTCCTTGTTGAACTTGTCAAGGGTCGAGTTGGTATTGTGCTTAACGAAGCCCTTGTTGGCGACGTGGGCACCCATCTGAACAGCTGTGGCGACGCAGGTGGTGATGATTTCAGGAGTAAACGCAACACCGAAAGAGACAACCTGCACACCAGCAAGAAACTTGTTGCCCTGGACAGCAGTGTTGAACTCGTCGAGAAAAGACATAAAGGTGCGCTGGTCGATACCGGCAGACTCGAGCGCCGGAGCGTAGGCAGCCATGAAGCCACGCTCTGCCGAACCAGGGCGCTGCTGTGGGATGACCACAGGGAGAGAAAGAGGACCGGGCGCCATCTGAGGGGATTGCGATCGTTTGTTATATTGCTGGAGCTGCTGGTTTTGGCCGTTATATTGGTGATCGTAAGCGTTGTCGTAGCCGTTATCGTAGCCACGAGGGGGACCCTGAGGGCGAGCGTAGTCGTCGTAGCGGCGCTGAGAAGGGGGAGGGCCCTGGGGAGGAGCAAAGTCGTAGTTACCCTGAGAACTGTGGCGAGATCTTTCCTGGTGGCGGCGCTTCTCTTCGTAGTAGTCGTCGCGGTCGTATGAGGAAGAGGAAGGCTGGCGGCGAGAGTACTGAGGAGGGGGCTGAGAGTACTGCGGGGGAGCAGAAGACTGCAAGTAGTATGTAGACTTGGACATTTCTGTGCCTATGTGTATTGGCGAAACAAAGAGATGTAGCTGGTTATCCTGATGTGATCAGGCTGGCCCCGCTCTGGCGCAAATAGGATGAAGTCGTAGTGGTGATTGAAGAGTAGAAGCGAGTAGTGCGCAAACCAAGGTGGCAGATGAAGAGAGCTCAAGATAGATGATGGAAGAAAATGTTCTGATAGGGGGCTTTCTTTGGGATACTGAGGGGGAAGGGATCCGTTTAAATGAAGGCGGACTTGAAAGTGCATCCCCAGCCTTGTGGGCGCGATTTGGGCGTTGGACCGGGATTCAAACGAGCCTTGCGTCACTGGACGGAAGGAGGTGTGGCACCCAAAAAGGATGGAATTCAGGCCACCGCAGGGTCCAGAACCGGGTTTGGGATAGTGCAGGTGATGGAGTCAACGAGGCACAAGGGGGCGCTGTCCGGATGGCGTCTGCCGAAAC
Organism: Cordyceps militaris CM01; assembly: GCF_000225605.1. Lineage (NCBI taxonomy): Eukaryota > Fungi > Ascomycota > Sordariomycetes > Hypocreales > Cordycipitaceae > Cordyceps > Cordyceps militaris. The sequence continues at coordinate 3,531,295 of NW_006271971.1, forward strand.
GCTGTGAATGCCGCTTTGAGAGTCCGGCCGCTAGTCCCGATACGGCATGCACGATGTCGGCCGGTCAGATTCCCGGACCCCGGACTCGATTGCCTAATCGGGTAACCTCATTGCGCGAATCCCGCTCCTAGCAACACCCCAGACCCCAGGCGGCTCCCGTCAGCTTGACCCGTGCAGACCAGGCCGCGCCGCAAAACGCTGGGGACAAATCATCACCAGCTTGCTTAGAGTAGAAAGAGATGGCTCACTTACTGCTTTTTGCGGTAATACTGAGACAGCCCATAGCTAGATGAGAATAAGACAGAAAAAGATAAATACATCTGACAATCCAGAGCTCTCTAAATTTAATTCATCATCAACCACAGCCTGCACTACAAAAAGCTTCAGCGCAAGCATCACTAAACACCACATCTCTCTACTTTTTCATCTCAGAATCCATCAACCTAGAATCCTCCACAATGGCTGCTCCCGCTGAAAAGACCGTCCTTGACCTCAATGGCAACTGGATCATGGTAAGGCGCCTGTCTCTCGCTAGCCAGTCTCCGCGACTAGCAACCACACGCAAACACGGCTAACAACTCCTCGCGCGGCTTCCAGAACGCCAAGCTGTCTGATTCCTCCGACGTCGTCCTCAAGGCCCAGGGCGTCAACTGGCTGATGCGCAAGGTCATCACCATGGCCACCGTCACCCTCATCGTCAGCCAGACAAAGGACGCGGCCGGCAACATCCTCCTCGACATTGAGAACAAGCCCAGCGGCGGCATGCCTGGCGCCGTCGAGAAGCGCGTCCTGAACTGGGAGCCCGTCGAGCTCAATCACACCCTCTTTGGCAACATTCGCGGCCGCTCCCGCGTCGCCAAGATCTCGGACCTCGAGGACGAGTGGCTCAAGGGCGGCTGGGAGGAGGGCACCGAAGAGGTGCTCCACTTCAAGACGGAGCACATCGACTCCAAGGGTGTCGTCACCCAGCAGGTTCTCGGCTTCGTTAAAGTTGAGGGTGTCCGGTACCAGGCCCGTCGCGTTCTCGTCACCACCGAGGGCTCTGACAAGAACGTCGAGATCACCATCATCTACGACTATCTTGGCGCCGGCGAGGTCTCCCAGTAAATCTTCGTTTACATATGCATGACATACACCCGAACCGATCGTTATGATGGAGCGTTTCATTTTCTCATAGTCCTGTTCTAGTTTTCTGTGTAGCTAGTTATCTAGTTGCTGGGTCCGCCCAACTTACTTGCAATGAATCCCACATACCCTTAGCACTCCACCCTCGAATCCCGGTCCCGCGCGATGACGAAAGCTTTTGAGACCCCTGTATTAACTATAGATTTTAGCATCGATCTTTCTCCACTAGAATCAAGCCCAGAGTAGATAGCTAGATGCGCGAGCCCCGACAAGTCCGTCTGTAGCTGCCTCGCACTAGCGGCAGCGTTCCCGAATCCCGGTCGTACATGACGATTTGTTCTGGAATCCTTTCTTTCCTAGGAGTAAGTGGGTACCTGGTTACGAGTCCTTATTTTGTTTCACTCCGCAGATAGAAAGGCTCGGTCATTCTATTGCGCTGGAGGTACAGGATGGCACCTGCTCAGCCACCAGCGTCGTCAACCGCCAACAAAGCATGTGTTGCACTCGACCGGTATTCGGTAAAATATTCAGTCGCCACTATTCATTTCCGATCTACCCAGCTTTCTATAAAAACCAGGCAGATCCGTACGATAATTAGAACCGGTTGAAACTGCCAGTGGTGCCTGCAGAACGGCTTCTGTTCGCCACACTTTGGAAGACAAAGAAAGATACAGGCACTCGTTTTATACTTTTTGAAAAGTGGCGGTTACATCTCAAACAGTGCTGCGATTATTTTTTTCTTTCTTCACCTTCCTTTCCACTTCCAACACCAAGTTTGGCACTTTGTCTTTCCAACACCAATGTATCACACATTCACAGTCACAGGCAAGGTATGGAACAAAGGTTGAGCCCTAATGATTTGTATTGTATACTATCATCTTTTATAACAAAAAGGAAATAAATGCCATGCAATAGTGAAAAGTCAAAAAATCTATGACGCTTTGATACAAAAAGAAACATGAAAGGAAAACAAAAGCTTTGTGTGAACAGGCAATGTATGCCTCATGGTGACAATCTGAGTAGAAGTGAATTCTTTGGTAGCGGGACTTTTTTTACCGCTCAAGGAAGCCCATGTTCTTGCCCTCAGCATCCTGCAGGGACATCTTCATGGTACTGAACTGGTATCTGAAACCGGCGATCTTGGCTTTGCCAACCCAGACGTGGGCAGGAATCAAGGGACGATCGGTGTTCTTGTATTCGTCTAGCGAGTCAATCTTCTTAATCACCTCGCCAATGTCCATGCGGACAGAGCTGTAGTGAGAGTGCTTGCTGAAGGTGTTGTCGGTAGAGGCGAGAGCGGACATGGCCAGATCCACGACATCGTCGGAGAGACGGTCGGCGGGGATCAGGTCGTAGTAGCCGCGCCACGTATCGGGGTTGGGAAGCTCAGGCATCTTAGCAGCAACATCGACAAACTCTTGCAGAATGCTGTCAAGCTCCTCACCCTGTGCGGTGCGGCCCTCGGGGACAGGAAGCTGACGGTGGACGTGGACGGGAAGACCGAGCTTGTCAGCGAAGCGCCGGAGGAACTGCTCACTAGCCCACTTGGAAGCGACGTAGCCGTTGGAGCCGTCGGTGGAAGGCTCAATACCAGCATCCTCGCTTCCGGACATGAAGTGGAAGGGAACAACCTTGTTGGAGTCTCGGAGGGCCGTGGCAGCCATCAGAGCAAGCTCCTTGGTAGACTGTACATTGGGGGCGCGAACCATGTCGTAGGCACTCCAGAAAGAGCGGTTGGCGCCACTGTGCACAATCATGTCGGCCTTCTTCGATAGAGTCTCGAACTCGGCCTCGGAGAGACCAAGACGAGGCTCAGAGAGGTCTCCAGGGTGGAGCTGGACCTTGTCAGTGGAGGCAATGAGAGCCTTCATCTTCTGGCGGGAGGGGCTATCCATTTCAATGTTGCGAACAGCCACACAGTGAATAGCGGAAACATTCTTGTCTTCAATGAGGCGCTGGAGAAGGTGGCGACCGATGAACCCGGAAACACCAGTGAGGATGACAGTAAGGTCAGAAGTCTTGGGGCGAGTGGTCTTGGTGTTGACAGGGATGACACTCAGCATCTCGTCACTGAGGGCAGTTTCAACATCCCAGTTGATCTCCTGGTTGGAAAGAAGTTCATCGAGGAGATTACCGAGGCCATCGAGAGTAGGGGACTCCATGATCTTGATGAGGGGAACAAAGACACCACAGATCTCACGGAGGCGGGACTGGAGGCGGACAGTAAGGAGAGAGTTACCGCCGAGGACGAAGAAGTCGCTAGAGTTGTTGAGGGTGGTGTTCTGAATAATGGATTCAGGGAGGATCTCAACCCAGATATCACGGATCGTCTTGGCGGTTTCCGTGAGCTCAGCGTTGGATTTGGAGTTGTCAGAGGTGGTGCGGAGGGGGAGAGTAGCAATGGCAAGACGGTTGACCTTGTTGTGCGAGTTGACAGGTATGTTGACAATGGGAACCATCATGTTGGGGCGCATGTACTGAGGCAGAGGGAGCTTGGAAATGAGCTTGGACAGGTAAGCGTCCTGCTCTTCGGCGGGGTAGCCATCAGCAAACTCGGCAAAGGCGACGAGGTAGCTGGCAGGGCCATCGCCGCGAACGTTGGCAACGGCCCGAGTCAGAACACCCTGGGAAGCGTGGACAATGGTGGACTCGATATCCTCAAGCTCGATGCGGAAACCACGGAGCTTTATCTGAGTGTCACCACTGATGCGGCCCTGGACGATCAGAGTGCCATCCTCAGTCAGGTAGCCCTTGTCACCGGTCTTGTAAGCACGGTCCCAGCCCTTGGCAGCGTGAGCCTCAGTAGCATGCTTGTCAGTGATGAACTTGTCCTTGGTGAGCTCGGCGTTCTTGTAGTATCCGACAGCGACACCTGCACCACCAATCAGGATCTCACCCTGGACACCAGTGGGAACAACATTGTTCTTCTTGTCAATGATGTAGAAGGAGTAGTTGGGGAGAGCAGCGCCAGCGGGGATGAGGGTGCCCTTGCCTGGGTACTCAATAGGGTAGCGGGTAGCCCAGACACTCGCCTCGGCGGGACCATAGTTGTTGCGGATCACGAGCTCGGAAAGCTTGAGGTTGGCAAAGGAGTCTCGTAGGGTACTGTTCCAGCCCTCACCACCAACGTTGGCAATACGCCAGCTCGCGGCCTTGGAGAGAGTGTCGCAGGCAAAGCCAATCCAGTTGGAGTACTCAGAGGGAGTAGCGGTGGTGTAGTTGATGTTGTTCTCGACAATAACCTTGGAAATCAGCTCGGGGTTGGTACGCTCCTCTTCGGAGGCGACGTAGAGGGTGCCTCCGTTGACAAATGCAGTCATGATCTGATCCAGAGAGATATCGAAGCTGTAGGCACTCTGCTGGAGGACCTTTGCGTTGCCGAGCTTCCAAGTCTGGCTGTCACCCTCGAAGAGGTTGCTCAGGCTGGAGTGGCGGACTTCGATGCACTTGGGAACACCTGTAGAGCCAGAGCTGGAGACAATGATGGCAGAGGAGTTACCAGTGGAAAGGTTGGGGCGGCGAGTAACGGTGGCATCCTTCTTGCGAACATTATTGATGTTGATGATAGTGGCACTGGCGGGGGCGGCAAGAGCAGCAACGTCCTTGGAATTGGCATCATCGTGGATGATGGCCTGGGGCTGGACAACACCGACGGTAGAAGCTAGACGAGGGACACCGTTTCGGGGATCAAGAGGAACGTAGACGGCACCAGCACGCCAGACGGCAAGAAGAGAGCTGATCCACAGGCTAGAAGGTTGCTGGAAGATACCGACCTTGTCGCCAGCCTTCACACCACCCTGAGCTAGTTCCTCGGTAATCTGGTCAATGAGACGGTTCATGGAGGTGTAAGTGAACTTGTTGGAGATGTCGACGAGAGCAGGGCTCTCGGGAAACTTGGCGGAAATCTCATCAATCTTGAGAGAGAGGGTCTCGGGCCACTGGGCATCGAACTGGAGACCCTGACCAACCTCAACGGCGGCCTTGACAGCCTCGGGGCGGTAGAGAGGAGCAGACTCGACGGAAGAGGTGGCACTGTTAGCAAAATGGTTGAGGAGGCTCATGTAGCTTTCCATCATGACCTCGGTGTGCTTTGTGTTGTAGAGAGCCTTCTGGGTCTGCCACTTGATCTTGATGTCGGCCATGGCGTAGTCAGTTACATCAAGAATGACGTCGTAAGAAGTAGCACCAAAGTTCTGCTCGCCTTCGGCGCTGGACTCCAGCATAGGAGGAGTCTTGACAGCCAGCTGGCGGTAGTCAAGGAAGGCCTGAAACAGAGGGCTGGTAGAGGAAGAGCGGGGAAGGTTGAGCTCCTCGAGGAGGAGATCGAAAGGAAGCTTGGAATGGGCCAGGCTGTTGTAAGCAGTCTGCTTGGCGGCAGCCAGGACACTGGAAAAGGGGGCCTTGGCGTTCAGAGCACTGAAGCGGAGAGGCACAAGGTTGAGGAGGAAACCAATGGTGGACAAGGTCTTGATATCGCTGCGGTTGGCATCGGCGATACCAATGCAGAGATCATCCACCTCGAGCCACTTGGAGAGGAAGATCTGGAAAGTGGCAAGGAAGAAGTGGAAGGTGGTGCAGCGGTTCTGACGGCAGAGGTTGCGGATCTTCTGGGCCATGGCGGCATCCAAGCTGAGCTCAACCTCCTCGTGCTCGTACTTGACAAGAGGCATGCGGTTGCCGACACCGGTGAAGGGGAAGAGCGGGAGAGGATCGGGAATGTTGGAGAAGGTCTTCTTCCAGAAGGCAACGTCGTTGCGCATGCGGCCAGCCTCGACATCGCGGCGCTGCTGGATAGCAAAGTCGGTGAATTGAGCGGGAATCTGAGGAACAGGCTTGCCCTGGTACATCATGTCGAGGTCACGGATCATGAGGTTGAAGGAGAAACCATCCATGGCAATGTGGTGGACAGCGAAGATGAAGACGTGATCCTTGTCGGAGAGAGAGAGGAGGCGCATGCGAATGACCTCACCACGCTCAATATCGAAGTTGTAGCCCATCATGTCCTGGTAGGCCTTCTCAGCCTGGCTAATTTCCTGAATCTTCTCAACCTCAAGGCGGAGAAGGGAGTCAGACATGACACCCATACGGGGCTCACCCTTCTCGGAGACGAAGAAAGCGGTGCGGAGAGACTCGTGACGGGCACCAAGCTTGCGGACAGCCTCTTGGAGACGGGCTGGATCAATGTTACCGTTGAGTCGAGTCTGGACCAAGACGTTGAAGCAGGTCGAGTCCTCGAGGTACTGCCGGAGGAACCAGAAGCGAGAGCAACCATAGGTCATCTTCTCCTCACGGACAAAGTGCTTCTTGGGGACAATAGCAACGGTGGGCTCGGGAGCAGCGACAACTTCCTTGGTAGGCTTGGAAGCGGGAATGGGAGCAGTCTCGACTGAAGTAGCACTCTCGCGCTCATCGCTGGAAGAGGAAGAGTCACTACTGGAGGGTTCGACGGCAGCAAGAAGGTCGACAGCAGCCTCGGGCTTGGCCTCAGTATCATCATTAGAGCCGAGGCTCACGTTGGGGCAGATATCAGGCGACATGTTAGCAACGGTGTCCTCAACCAGGTCGGCAAGAGTGGCACCGCCAAGAATCTTGATGACGGGAATGTCGTGCTCGAACTCGTTGGAGAACCACGAGCGAAGATCGACAGCGACGAGAGAGTCGACACCCATCTCGACAATGGCAACATCGGAGTGGACGCTCTCGGTGGGGGGAAGGTCAAGCTTCTTGCCAAGCATGGCCATGAGGGCGGTCAGGATGATGTTGAAGGCCTCCTTCTCAGTGGTAGCCTCGAGAAGCTGGGCCTTGGTAGATAAGGAACTATCGCCGCCTTTGTCACCAGAATCACGAGCAGTACGGTCAATGACATAGTGTGAGAACTTGGGATCAACAACCCACTTGGGAGGGTTCTTCTCCGTCTTGTTGACATAGCGAAGACCGGCCGACACTTCGGGGTTGCGGCCGGAGTCGGCGGCACCAGCCATGACGGACTCGGCAAAGAAGTACTTGTAGTCAAGCTCGGACATGATGCCGTATCCGAGAATGTCAAGCTTGCCAAGGATACCGTGGTCGGTACGAGTGATGTAGCCGATACCGCTGATACCGCCAAGGTTCATGACGGAAGCGTTGAGGCCACGAGCACGACGGCCGTGGACAAGGCTGACCATGAAACCGTTACCGGCAGCATAGGAAGTCTGACCAATGTTACCAGTCACGTAGACGAGGGAAGAGTAGAGCATGAAGAAGTCCAGGTTGACGTTGTAGAAGAGCTCGTCGAGCAAGACGGAACCAGCGACCTTGGGGCCCAGAGCTTCGTTCATGGTGTCGCAGCTGGAATCCATGAAGAGACCGTCGCGCATAATTAGAGCACCGTTGGCAACACCAGCAATGGGAGGCATGGTGTCGTTGATGTCATCGTGCACCTTCTGGAGACTGGCACGGCTGGTGATGTCGAGAGGGAAGGCCTTGACGACAGCGCCGTAAGCCTTGCTGACCTTGTCGAGCCAGCGCTTGTCAACGTTGGGGCGACGAGATGACAGAGCAAAGAAGCGGGCACCGCGCTGCATCATGTATTCGCAGGTAGACAGACCTAGAGAACCAGTCATGCCGATGAGGAAGTACGTGCGGTCGGGGCGGAAGTTGATTTCGTCCATGGCGAGCGTAACGCTGGCCGGGAAAGGAGTGGCATCAGTCCAGTCAACAGTGGTGAGAGTCTCGGCAAGAGCAGCGTCGTCGGCGATCTGCTGAACGCGCGTGTTGGCAACATTATCGAAAGGAACGGAGCTGCGCTCAGCAGTGGCAGTCAAGTGGGCGTTCTCGAGAGCGGCGCTGACCTGTTCCTCAGTGCTGTCCGAGTAGAGGATAGAGCGGGAGGGCAGGAAGTCGCCAAGCTCGTACTTGCGGGTGCCGAAAGGAAGTCCCTCAGTCAGGTGCTCGACAACATCACGGCGCTTCTCGTTGTTGGAGAAGTCAACAAAGACGGCAGTGTTAGCAGCGGTGATCTGGCGCATGTCACGGTCGGTGCTGTAAGCGTGGATATGCTTCCACTGAGCCTGGAGAGCAGCCTTTCTCCGGGTGGTGGTGAAGAGCAGCTGGACACCGGTGTTGGCGACACGCTCGGTCAGGAGCTTAGCCAAGACCGTGGGAGGCTCGTGGAGCACGATGCGGTCACCAGCAACGACCTTGCCCAGAAGATCAGAAGCAAGCATGTTGCAGGCAATGGCCACAAGGAGGTTATGCTCTTTGCCCTCGGGGACGTCAACAGGGAGCAGGCGAGACTTGGGAAGAGTAAGAGAAGACTGGTTCTTCTCGGAGAAAGCAACAACAGTAGCGCCAGTCTCAACTTCCTTGCCAACACTGAGGTGCATGGAACCAAGGTTCTCGACCTTGATAGCAGAGGAGAGGGACTGTTGAACCGTGACGGTGCTGTTGGGAATGCCCTCGATTTCAACAGTGGCCTTGGGGGACAGCCGGTACTGCTGAAGCTTCTTCTCGGGGGTGAGAGCAACAACCTGGTTCTTGGTAGAGACATCCTGGACAACACGGCGGCGAAGAGCATTGTAGCCAGCGTTGAGGCTCTCCTCGGAATCATAGCGCATGATCCAGAGCTTGTCATCCTTCAGCATGTACTCACGCTCGACGCTCCAGAGAGGATCATAGGCAGGGGCCCTGTCCTTCCAGGTGTCGGAAATGTGAAGGCGCATGACGGACTCGAGCATGGTAAGAGCGTGCTTCTCGGGCTTCAGCTGTCCCTCAACATTGAACATCTGGGCATGAAGATGGGGAATTTCAACAAGCATGCAACGAACAACACCCTTCATGACGTTGGCAAAAGGAGCGTCACCATCGGCACCCTGGGTAGCCCAAAGGATATAACGCGAGCGGAAGAAGAGAGTCTTGAGAGCCTCCCACTTGGTCTCGGTGAGGTTCTCGAAAAAGGGATCATCAAGCTCAGTGAGCGAGATGATATAAGGACGAGTCGCCAACATCGAAGCATCGAGATCGTTGAGAGAGCGGATAGTGTCGACGTTCTTAGCGAAGGGAGCCAGAGCCTTCTTCATGGTCTCGACCATGCGAGAAACCTGGAAGCGCTGACCACCAATGAGGAGGACGTTCTCAAGGTCGACTTTGCTGGACTGCAGAGGCTCACGCAGGTTGAGGATCTGCTGGTCAACGGCCTGGGAGACGAAGACAGTGAAGGGGCTGGCCGAGTCGGGAGTGACGGTGTCGATGCCAGAGAAGCCAGCGGTGCGGAGTATCTCGTCATACTCGCCGAGGTCAGCGACGAGAGAAGCAGTGCTGCTCACCTCCTCAGGCTGGAGGGCAACGCTAGCAACAGTCAGACCAACGTGGGCAGACTCGGAGTTGGTAATCTGCTGGGCAAGGAGGTAACCACCAGGGCGGACGAGGGAACGAAGCTTCTGCATTCCCTCGACGTTATCCTTGATGGTGTGGAAGCCGTTGCCGGCAATGACAAGGTCATAAGCCCCGGCGAAGAATCCCTGTTCCTCGAGGTCCTCGGAAAAGTCGAGGGTCCTGGTTGAGATGGCAGGGTAATCCTTGGAAAGCTGATCAAAGTGCTCATCCGTGGCTCCAGTACAAGTATAGGCAGAGAAGAGAGCACCAATCTTGTCCATGACAGCGTTGGTGACGCTGCCAGAGCCGCTGGAGAGATCCAAAATGTTCATGTGAGGGTAGCGGCGGACAATCTGCTGGGCGAGGACACCGAGAGCCTCTCGGGCTTCTGGGGCGCCGAGGGAACTATTGTAGAAAGTGTTGAGAAGATCAGAAGCATTGGCACCCTGGGGAAGCTCGCCCTTCTCAATGCCAGCACCAATGGTCTTCAGGATGCGAAGGTTGGTCTTGTAAGCCGAGTCTTCCCGCACAGAAACATCGGAATCCTCCATAACGGGAAGGGAAGCCTTCTTGCCAAGGTTAGCCAGGACAGTCTGGGCCCAGGCCCTGAGCTGGTCAGTCTCGTGGCTGGAAGACTGGAGGATGTTGCGAAGATACGAGACAGCGAGGCGGTCGAGCTGCGACTTCTCACCCTCCTGGCTGGAGGAAATGCGAAGAGCAGTGGCGAAGGAATCGGCATCGGGAAGGCTGAGCCAGTGGTTGGTTTGACCAAAGAAAGGACGGTCGTCCTTGGCGGTAGGAGGAGAGACAGGGCTGACTTCGAGTCCCTCAACCTGGCACATTGAGTAGTCGCTATGGACGGGGAAGATATCGACACAGCCAGAAAAGGTGCCGTCATCCGCACGGTGCGAGGTAGCAGAGAAGCGGACTTTCTCGTCGACACCACCGTTTATAGGACACACGACGGGATTGATAGTGACGCGACGGATAGTGGTAGGGATGTGCAGGTCCCACAGGGCACCGTCACCAGGGAAAGATATGGCGGCGAAGATAGCCTGAAAAGCAACATCAAGAGTAGAAGGGTGCAGGAGGAACTGGTCAATGGGGTCGTTTGCCAGGGACTCAGGAACCTTGGTGGTGATGATACCCTGGGCCAGGTCAGTGGTTCTGCGGAGAGAGGTGATACCCTTGAACATATCGGCATAGTTGTAGCCAATGTTGGCAAGATAAGCGTAGAAAAGATCAGCATCGACGTCAAGCATCCCGAGACCCTCCTCCTTGGGGTACTCGACAAGAGCAGTGGAGGAAGGAGTGCCGTATGTCATGATGACTTCACCGCTGGAAATAGCAACGAAGTTGTCTGACTGTTTCTGCAGACAAGCGTCGCAGGAGAAGCGTGCCGTCAGGACAGAGGTGCCATCACCAATATCGGCGATTTTCACGTTGGAGAGAGTGAAGAGGGTCTCGATGCCCTTGTCGTCGCTGATCGCCAGAGCACGATGGATGGCAGAGTCCTTCAGCTCGATGGCCTGAATAGCCTCGGCACGACCAGCAATTCGAGCAGCCTCCACAGCCATGACGAGGAAGCCAGCGGCGGGAAACAGAGTCTGGCCCTGAATGTTGTGTCCCTGCAGCCAAGGAATCTCACCAGAGTGGATGTAGTTGCGCCAGCGGATTTCACGCTCGTTAATGGTGTCGGTGCGGGTACCGAGAAGAACGTGGGCAGGATCCTCACGGAGACGGTTGACGCGAGACTTGCGAGCCTCGTACCAGAAGACACGATCGTGATTGAAGGGGTAGCTGGGAAGACCCAGCATCGACTTGGGGGTAGAGTCGGCAAAGAGGCCGTAATAGGCCTTCCAGTCGGCAGAAGAGCGGCCAAACTGGGCCCAGAGATTGGCAAAGCAAGTGGCCATTGCACTGACGTCGTTCTGGCCACGAGCAAGAGTGCCAGTGTAAGGGATAGCGGACTTGATCGTCTCCTCAATGACGGTCGAGGCAGGGCCCTTGAGAGCAGCGTGGGGGCCGAGCTCAATAGCCTGGGTAAGCTTGGGCTCCGAGTTGGTGAGAGCAGAGCTCAGAGAGGTCGCAAAGAGGACAATGTTGACCATGTTGTCAACCCAGTACTGGTGCTTGAGGGCATCGCAAGGATCCATGACCTTGCCGTCGTAAACGGACGAGTACCACTTGGTGCGTCCAGACGGGGTCATGATGTTGATCTTGCAGGCATCGAGAGCGGCGTAGTACTTCTTGGAGCAAGGGATCATGTGGTGAGAGTGGTAGGCAGTGTCAACCTTGAGCTGGCGGTTGAACATCCTCTCATCCTCAAGAACCTCCTTGACCTCCTCGATAGCATCCAGGTCACCTGAGAGGGTGACGGAAGAAGACGAGTTGTAAGCAGCAACGCTGACACGGCCCTCAAAGGCGGGAAGATCGCAAAGCTCGCGAGCGTCCTCCAGAGTGGTACCGGCAGCCAGCATGCCACCAAGCTGACCCTCAGGGCCACGAGCCAGGTAAGCATAGTGACCACGGTAGTATGCAATGCGGATGGCATCAGTGGCATTGATGAAGCCGGAGGCGTACGCGGCGCCAATCTCACCGCTGGAGTGGCCAACGACACTGTCAAACTCAATGCCAGCCACCTTGAGCATTTCGACCAGCATCACCTGGACAGCAGTGCACAGTGGCTGAGACAGCTCACCCTCGGTGATGCGCGACTTGGAGGGGTCGGCCATCATCTGTTCCTTGAGAGACCAGGATGGGCGATCGCTCTCAGGAAGGTCATCTAGGGACTTCTCAAGCGTGTCGATGATGTTCTCAGCAAACTTGGAGGATGAAATGAGATCTCTGCCCATGGTGGCCCACTGAGCACCCTGGCCAGTGAAGACACCGAGAAGATTCTTCTTGGCTGAGCCACCGCGAGTCACACTGGAAGAGCTTCCAGACTGCTGGTCCTCCACAGACTTCTGCAGTTTGCTCACGAGCTCATCCTGCGTCTGAGCAGCAACAGAGCTACGGTAGGTAAAGGTAGAACGGCGGTCGTGGAGGGTCCACGCCAACTTACCAATGTCCACCTCGGAGTTCTCTGTCAGATACTCGAGGTAGTTGGCCATCAGAGCGGTGAGCGACTTCTCAGAAGTAGCGGAAAAGGTCAGAGCCAGTGGGTTGGCAACAGCAGGGGATGCTGCCTGGGTGAGCGCCTTGGGCGCCTCTGGCACATATGCTTCAATAATGGCATGGGCGTTGGTACCACCGAAACCGAAGCTGTTGACACTGGCACGGGGGACCGAGCCAGCAGCCAACTTGGGCCAGTTCTGAGCAGCGGTAGCAATCTGGAGCTTTCCGTAGTACGGCTTGATCTCAGGGTTGAGAGTGTTGAAGTGCATGTTGGGGGGAATGGTGTTATTCTGAATAGCAAGAGAGGCCTTCATGATACCGGCAATGCCAGCGGTACCCTCTGTGTGGCCAATAATGGTCTTGATAGAGCCAACCCAGAGCGTGTCGTGCTTGTCGTCCGACTCCGGGAAGAAGGCCTTGTAGATGGCCTTGGACTCGACACCATCACCAGCCTTGGTGCCAGTGCCGTGGGCCTCGAAGTACTGGGGTCGATCTTCGGGCTTGGAAAGGTCAAGGCCGGCACGAGCGTAGGTGTCGTGGATGAGGCGGGTCTGGGCCTCCTGGCTAGGCATGGTAATACCGGGGGTGTGACCATCCTGGTTCACGCCAGTTTCACGAATGATGCACTCGATGTTATCACCATCGCGGATGGCGTCGGAGAGACGCTTCATGACAACAGCGGCAATACCCTCACCACGGGCATATCCATCAGCGTTGGCATCCCACATCTGAGAGTGGCCAGTGGGCGACAGCATGTTGAGGTTGGACTCGGCGATGAACATGTTGGGAGAAAAGATCAAGTTTGCACCGGCGGCAATGGCGACAGGGGCAGTGCCGCTGCGCAGGACCTGCACACCCTGGTGGAGGGCAACCAAAGACGAAGAGCAGGCAGTGTCGATGGTCATCGAAGGACCTCTCCAGTCAAAGATGAAAGAAACACGGTTGGACAGGATACTGCGAGCAGTACCGGTAGCAGCGTACGTTGGAATAGACTCCTGGTCGACGTAGCAAATGTTGCCGTAATCATCACACATGACTCCGACGTAGACAGCAGTGTTGGATCCACGCAGGTTCTCCAGGACGAGACCAGAAGTCTCAACGGCATCGTAGACAGTCTCGAGGATCATGCGCTGCTGGGGATCAATGGATTCGGCCTCACCAGGAGGGATGTTGAAGAACTGGGCATCGAAGAGGCGGGGGTCCTCGTTGAGAAGGTAGGAGTGCTGAACGTTGCTAGCACCGTGGTAGTGGCCATCCTTGTTGTAGAAACCGGCAGACTGGAAGCGATCAATGTTGCGCGAAACCTCTCGAGGCTGCTTCAAAAGGTCCCAAAGCTTGGAAGGGGAAGTAGAATCGCCAGGGAATCGGCAAGCATTGCCAATAATGGCAATGGGCTCGTTCTGTGGGGAAGACATTGTGTATTTCGCAGCAGGTTGAAGAAGAGTAGACTCGATTGCAGTTCAAGGTGCTATAGTAGTCTGCTGGTGTGTAGATGAGAGTTGATTGGTTGTGCTTGTAGTCGAAATGTATGTATGCCTGAAGAGATAATATGTTGTGATGAAGAGAATAGTATAAACAGAAAGCCAGTGATATGATCGTAAGTAGCAAACAGAGAAATAGGGCTCGAATTTCTCAGCTTGGTAAATACAAGTTAATTGGGGAAAGGAGGCGAGTGAATAGGACTATCACGAAGAGGAAGGGTGACTTTGATCGTTCGGGACTGAGACCCAGGAAGCAGGGCAGCACAGGCGAAGGTCTTTATGTCAGGAAGTTGCACCGAGAGCGTAGTATGGAGACACAATGTGAAAGGTTCCGGATGAGCGGCCCATACCAAATGCTTTGGTAAGATACTAGAGGTATAAGCACATGTTGACCAGGGTTGCCCCTTCACCGGAGGTGGGAGGTGTTCCTCCATGTGGTAGTGTGGTAGGGCATGGTGACGATGGACTCACAATCCGCTATCCTGGTTGCAGCCTCGCCGTACAGCTCGCATGGATCCATTTTTGGGATGAACAGCTCCATTGTTGGGGAGCTGAGTGGTAAGACAGGCATTGTTGCTGCAAGCCATGTTCCGCTGAAGGTTGACTCCCGAGCGTCGTGCTTCGAGGGCAATCGGTGTCATACTATTCCCAAATAATCTGACGAAATGATCTATTCCGGCCTAGGTCTGATGGGAGACTATGGAAATTCCACCGTTGAGAGTGCAGGAGCAGTTGGCCTTGAGCTACCGCCAAGCCGATTGGCCACGGGCCTCCATAATCACTTTGCCGAAGCCGTTTGATGGAGCTATGTAGGGCCAGCTTCTTGACAAGCTTACCCGACATGGGGAATTGGGAACGAAGGGGTGGGGGGTGAAGAAGAAAACGTGCTGAGCAGGGGGAAGGGTAGCATCAGCCCGTCGCAAAAGCACGAGATTGTCTTACACGAAGCTGCGGGTGCAGTGCATGCATGCATGACTGCGGGCATGTTTAGGCTCACGAACCCTCATCCCGGGACGGTCGTGGGGTGGTAGTGTGAGGAAGAAGAGGATCAGGGACAGGCAAGTATGCAAGATGGTCCATGCAAGGGGTGGACGGGTTACTAGTTTGTCAGCCAAGGTGTGAGTGAGGGAGAATCGTGGAGGTGTGGCGACTGTTTTGAAGGGCAAGAGGGGTTTGTCAGGACCAGGAATAGCATCTCAAGACACAGAGAAGGACAGAAGGAAAATTCCATGGACCGTGAGTGGCTGCTAGGGGCAGTAGCGCCATGCATAAATCGACATCTTGTGCATGCTGCAGAGACGAGGAGGGTCATGGCAGTGAGGGTGGGCGGTAGTGTGGAAACAAGCGTTGAAAGCCCATTGGCCAAGATGATGTGAAATATAGCGTACCCGGTGTTCGCTGCCGGATTAGATCTTGAAAACGTCATGGTTACCACGGTGGGAAATCGGGGAGGCTTAAGTCAGCGATGCTGATGGTGTAGCTGGGGGCTGATGGTGTAACTCGGGAAGCTGACCTGGATACTCGTGTCTGATGAAAAGGGGAGAAGGGTCATGAAGGAGGGGGCGTGCGGGCATGGGATGACATGCCCAGCCAGATCTATGGACCCGATCTGCTGCCCCAAGGTGTGGCTAGAGCGCCTTCCCGCACATCCCACTGGATAGTGCCGTGAATGGGAGTGAACAGGGGGGGGACCGTACAGGGGTATCGGGCATCTTCTTTTTAGGTCAAGGGCGTAGATGGCCAAGAAGGCAAATTCGGAACCAAGGGATCCATAAACTAGTTACACGCGTCAGCACGGCGACGAGGTGTCAAACCAGGGACTAGGTTGAACCTTAGTCTTCGGCACGTGGAAACAAGACATGCAGATTTGTTGGTTAAAGTAGTACCTGCATTGCATAGGTAGGTTCCAAGATGTTTCTTTAAGACTGAATTATTTACGGTAGAATAACAAGTGAGACAGAATGAGCTTGACTACGGTTGTGTATCAACGTGTGCCTATGAGACAACTGGAATCCACCAACATCTATTACGGTCGCAATTCAAACTCAGGCCCAATAGCATTGCTCTGGAACCCCGAAAGAGTAACCTGGATAAAATCTAAACTCGAGACTTGTCAAGAATCTAGAAACCGCATTGTAACATTGCCCATCTTTTCCCATGGTGCATTCTGCTGACTGAGACGCGCCACCTTGTGCATATGGCCGTCAGCACTTGCGGACGAGGTTTGCCGTGCAGCCAGCCGCTCAGGTTGACTAACAGATTCAGCTTCAGACTGCAGACTGCCAGCACGCATGAATTAAATCGCTCTAGTCTTGTCCCCAACGACGGTTAGTGTCGTGCCGTTGCGGTTTACCCCGAGCAAATTAGTCAAGTGGTCAGCAGCTTCAGAGAGACAGCGACACCAGTTACACCGTATTGGTTTTGATGCGTGGTCATTACAACAGACTATAGGGCAAAGTCAAAGTCGCCTCTTTCTCGTATGGAACTCGAGGTTGGTTACTCAGTGCACCATTCAGTAGGTTGACACAGTCGCTAGAGCGGGAAAAGAACGTGTCATATTAAAATGACTTGAACCAGCCGAATAGCATCATGGAGGCCATACAAGCCCCCATGGGAAAGGCTACAAGTTCAGATGACCTCATGCGCACGCTTAGCCTACGAATATCGCATTCGCCGCAATGCCTGCTGTTGATAGGTGAGCCGGTTATCTCAGCAAAAATAATTATTTCAGACTTGTGGACAAAATGCGCCCCTTCACGAGGCGCAGGGGTTGCGAAATGATTGCCCACTTGAAGCCATCACGAGCTTGTTTAGACAGCGTAAGGTGAAAACCTCCGAAAGTCACTCTCGTACTAAAGTTCCAAAATAGGAAATGCGTGTATCGTACTGCAAGATTTCATTGCATAAAAATATTCAGCCTCAAAACGCCCTCGCTAGCGAGCTTACGGGATGCGACACTACTCCAATCAAGCTGGCCCAAGTTACCCGAACTTAGTTTCGGGGCTCGCAGAGCGAACCTATTCCGTAAGAAATGCACTGACATTGGAGATGAGCGCAAAGTAGCAGGCGAGTGAATAGTAAATGGCGATAAATTGAACAAGAAGAGTAAAACGTGTTTCTGTAATGTAATGGTGGATACTTCACGGCTAGCAGCAGGTAATCAGATCGACAATAGACATGAGAAAAAAGAGAAAAAAATCTGACACTTTTGCAGAACAAAAACAGTGTGGCTTGTTCAATCATCAACAACTGCCGTCATCGTGGCTTGCCAGTAAGCCCACCAACGAAAGACCTTGTTAGTATCCAGCAAGTCGCCATTGTGCCAATGTAAGCAGAAGCCCAGTTAGTCTGTACCGGCACTTCCAAGGCGCGCTTTACCGGAACTCCCCTTTTTTCTCCTAGTCGTATATGGTGGTGTCAAGGCATAAATCAAGAGAAATCAAAGTCGCTTTTTTTTTGTGGTTTCGTTTTGTGTAGTGTGTGTATGCTGAGCGGTCGTTTCGAATTCGGTCCAAAGACTTTTAGTTGACAGGGTAAACAAGCTTGAAACCATTGACTTCCTTGCGGCGAATCATCTCGATGCCCTCAAGGACGCCCTCGAAGCCACCCTCCATCACCTGGGCGGGGTGGTTCTTCAGCTCGCCAGCATCCAACCGGGCTTGGGCAGCGGCGTAGAGGTCCTCGCAGAAGGAGCGAGCAGTGGCATCGGGCTCCCGGCCATAGGGAGCGGGCCACAGGGAGCCACGACCCTTGACACTAGATCCCAGAATCCAGTCAGGCTTAACAACACGGCGAGTGGCCTGGGTATCGGGGAAGGGGTCGAGAGCGCAGTAGCGGCCACCAGCACGGCCGACGGCCTCGTAGCAGATCTTCATCGAGGAAGAAAGCGTGATGCAGTCAATGGCGTAGGCCAGCGCGTTGCCGGTGTAAGCGCGGATGTCCTTTGCGCACGTGGGGGAGTGATAGTCAAACACCTTCTCGGCACCGTACGAGAGGACAAACTCGTCATGGTGCGGCGAGCAGGTGGCAATGGGACGGAGGCCGGCATTTTTGAGCATCTGGAGGGCCATGGTGCCGGTCGAGGTAGAGCCACCATAGACCAGGACGTAGGGGCGCTTGTCGCCAGTTGCCGGGTTGGTCATGGTGGAGGGAATCTTCATGCTGAACCACAGCGCCATGCCAGCCGAGGCTAGCGAGGTGCTTATGCAGGCGGCGTCGGTGAAGGACATGTCATCGGGGATCTTGAGGGTGAGACTGGCCGGCGTCGAAGCGTACTCGCAGAAGGCACCGCCGCTGGGACGCCTCGAGTCCATGCTGTCAGCCGAGCCGAGCACTCTGTCGCCGATCTTGACGTCCTTGGTGATGGCGGAGCCGACGGCGACGACGGTACCGGCAAAATCGAATCCGAGAATGGCGCCCTCGGCAGCAAAGCCCTTGAACATCTTGGTGTCGACGGGGTTCAGGGCCAGAGCAGCAGTCTTGACGAGAACTGCGTCGGGCTCGAGCTGGATGACGGGGACATTGCTGTCAATCTTGAGGGTGCCATCGGCGTCACCAGCAATGATGGCCGTCTGAGTCTTTGGGATAGCGACTTGGGCGGCCATTGTGAACGCGGGTATTGTGCAAGAGTTGGAAAAGGAAAGAGGTAGAGAGATATTCAAAGTCGTCGAGGTAAATGAGTTGTTGCAATACCAAAACAGTAGCCAAAAGAAAACAAAAGACAGATATTGATAGACCGTATGCGACGTTCTTGTATAGCGGTAGGCTAGAAACGCTTTGAAAGTATATGTGTGCCGTTGATGAGCTACATACACTTTGTGATGGGTGTAAGTGGGAGTTGGTCAGAAGTGTAGATGTCGTATGCGAGGGATGATGATAAAAAGGTTCAACGGATCTGGATCACGGCAGACTATAATATACGAATGACATCTGACAGTGAGACAAGGGATGATGAACTATGAGACAGGAAACTGGATAATGCTGGGCTGATTGCTGGAACCTGCAACGGCAAACTGGTCCGAGTTGTCCGAGTTGAGACTCCATTATGCTACTTGGGGGGACCGCAGAACGGCCGGGCCGGACAGGCCATGTATGCTTCGTGTATGCTCCAGAGAGTTATCAAGGAAACCCAACTGGTCAACAGGCAAGTAGGCTCACAGGAAGTCCACCACGAGCCCACGGCGAGTTAGACATCTGGGCGCTGTTCTGGGGGAGGCTGACACCGGCAATTGTGACCAGATTACATCGACGCGGAAAAATGTATTGGACGACAGGAATAGGCAATGCAACCCTGATCGGAAAATAGCCTTGGTGGCTGCAGCGGGAAACCCAGAAGAGGCAAATTGGGGAGGAGAGCACTAGGTCAGATCAAAGCAGGAACATGCCCAGATCGCGTGGGCTGCCTGGTGGGAGCGCATTCAGGGAGAAGGCGTTGAGATGACAAAGACGAAGTGCACAGAGCAGGTCCGCAATATTACGACGATTACGGGTAGCATGGAGAGTGGTGCAAAGGGATGACTGAGTAGGAGAATGCAGTAGAGTCCTGGAGAGTAGTCAGCAGTAAGATGGAGAGCTGTGCTTTTCAGCCAGAAAATAGGTTTATTTTGTGAGAAAGACGAGTGAAAAAGTAGATATTTCATAAGGATACTGGGATGAACTGCGTTGGTTAGTTCATTGATGAGTGATAGAAGAGTAGATGAATGAATAGGGAGCAATACACAAGGCGAGGGATAACCAAAAAGCCGTTGTGGGAGGAGCTGTGAAGTAGGAACAGGAAATAGCCGGTAGAATAAAACAGGACAAGGACATGAGAGCGACATGGCAAAGATGGGATAGGACGGGCGTTTGTTTGATGGACAGTGGCCATGGGTGGCAGACTGGCAGCGTGGCAGCGTGGCAGAAGAGTTGCGCTAGCGTCTCACAATGGAGCAAGTCAGATTGGGGGCTAGCTGCTGTCTCGTAGGTTGTATGCGGGTATATATGAGCTGCGAGACAAATCGGAGAGCAGGGGGGGCGGGGAAGACAGTATGGGCTTGAAGGCTTGAAGGACAGGTTGAGTGAGCGAGCGACGAGGTGAGAGGGTGAGCGGGTGAGGGGCTGATACCCCTGGAGGTGGGAGTGGATGAAGAAGATCTGATTAATGGGTCATCGATGACTGGAGTAAAATTACGCTGGGAACGATGAGAGCGAGGTGAGCACGGGTTAGCACGGTTAGGTTCCGGGTACGGCGTACGGTGATCAGGTAGAACGTACCAGCTGGGTACCTTTGATGCCTTATTATGAAGTAGGAAGTTATTCTGTAGCGAATTACGAGATGGTAGTAATTAATAGATGGGCCTGAGAGTGCGATGAGAATCGTGACTTTAGCAGGATGTTAATGAGAGATAAGTTGAATGTATTAAGATTTACACGAAAAAAGTGAAGACGACTGCGAAATCGCTACAGGGCTGTACTGGGACGGGTTAGCGGGCGACTTGGCGGACGCTTGGCCTACAAATTACAAGAGCCGGAAATCCCCCCCGGAAGCACCCGGAGCTGGCAGGAGGACGCTGTAGCGGGTGCCTGAAGCGGATTCTGTACCTACCTGTTTGCACTACGAAAAGTAGTATTCAGCTATCAATTTCAGGCGTTCCCACGTTACGAGAACAATTACATGTCAAATATAGGTACGAAGCTTGGAAAAAACAACAGTATCGGTGTTCATTGGCAAACTCTACTGGTACGCCACAGCGAGTGCACAGGGTTTAACAGGGGTCTAGGGTGTGTGTGCGAGCCCCGATAGCAACCTAAGATCTGACGGCACAGGGCGATCTCCACCGTTGCGGATGCGTGTTGTGCCGTGTTAGTCGGAGAGCGGGTGAGGGTGTGTTTGTAATTTGTGTATTTTCTATTTTCTGGGCGTGGTGAGATGGCCGAGAGTTGAGGGGAGGTGTGATGCGGTGGTGAAGCAAGTTGTTTGATGTAAAGGCAGCATGTTGAAGACGCCGAGGAATTGGTCGTGTCGGGGAAAATGGTGAGCGACCAAAAGGAAATAATCAAGTAATAATGCCGAGCTAGGTCTTGAAACATATAAATCTCACAGTATTGGCTCTCAGCGAGCCAAGCACTGCAGCAGGCTGAAGAAGGCAATATTTGGATGCACACCGCGGAGCTAGGGTTCAGCTCAAGTTTACCATGGCCTGGATATGTTTATCAGTACGTATGAGTATCAGTAACTACATTAGTAGCGTGAAGAATCACCATTGGCTTGTGAGTTTGCTTAATAAATAACAGCCTGCGTTACCAACAGGTACCTACCAACAGGCACCACGGACTGGCGCGCCCAACAGCCCACTTATAGCGGGCTGAGCACCCAAACAGCCTGTATTTATAGCGTCACTGCCAACCTTGTGTCAATGCTGCTGCCTCATCATCAGCGTCTAGTTAGCCCTGTACGGCAGCCCTGTGACCAGGGTCGCCCCTGGAAAAGAAGAAAAAAAAGTTCCTCATCGTCAGCAGTCGACAGTCGACAGTCTGCCTATTCGCTGTCTTCGCTGTCTTCGCTGTCTTCGCCGTTCTGGCTCCTCCTCCACCATCATCATCCGTCATCCACAGCCAACGGTACAATCCACCATTCACGCCATCATCGTTTGCCCACTCACACACACTGCGACTCGTCCACGCGCTTCCGTTGTTTGTCAGACTCTTTCTTACTCGACTAGTTATTTTCTTGTTGGCTTGTTTGCCCTCTCCAACCCTCCTCCATCTCCAGCATAATCGATTATTTAGATACTGCCTTTCCCGCTCGACACTTTGTCGTAAAGCTTCCTCTTTCCGTCTACTTTTCCGTCCTCTTCCATCTCCATCCCCATCCCCATCCCCACTACAGCTTCCGCATCAGCCTTCCATCCCTACCGCTCCATCTTGCTTCCGCATCTCAACGGCCATCGACTTGCTGCTTGCTTGCTTCGTCCTTCGCTGCTACCTTGTCACCTTGACGGGCACCGCTGCCCCCCTTGAACCTGCGCACAGATACCCGACTACCTATTCTCTTGCCTGATACAAACGGCGGGCCGTTTGATCATCCCATCGCCAACCATGGTCTACTGCGGCAGGCCTTCCACAAGCTGCAATAACTGCAGAGCCAAAAAGAGACGAGTAAGTTTTTGTCACATTGCCCCCTCTCCGCCAGCCTCTCCCGCGCGTGCTGTTTCCGGGTCTGCTGGTGCGACTCGGCTTTCGCATTCCTAATGCGCCGAGTTGTCTGGTCTCGGTCAACACGCGTCCCGACCAGCCGTGCGGAAGACAAGAAACGCATGTCGATTGTCTACTCCCACAAGGAACTGCAACACGAGGAAATCCATACATTAACTAACTCGCCATCTCTCCAGTGCGACAAAGCTAACCCAGAATGCGGTCAATGTCGTCGCATGGGCCAAAAATGCCCAGGCTACCGCGACCCCTCCAGCCTGATTTTTCGCGACGAAAGCAGCCAAGTCATTGACAAGGCTCGCTCGAGAATGAACAAACGCTCCGCTCTCGCCTCTCAACAAACCTCGCAATCTTCTTCTGCTCAGCGTACGCCGATTCCTCATCCCACCACCGCACCTCGCTCGCAACCACCGCCGCATCAGTACCCTCCCCAAAAGATGTCTACCGTCGAGGACATGCTCAGCGACATGGGCGACAGCATGTTTGCCAACAACTCGTTCAACTTTGATCTGCTCGGCTTCAATACCCCTTTCAACACTGACGGTGGTCTGTTCAGCCTTTCTACCGACAGTTCCGATGCCATGATGACGGGTTCGCATTCCACGACTGCCAGCGCTATCAATTCTGGCGCCGCCTCTGCCGTGGATGTGCCCCGCGATGCTCCAGGCTGTGGAATGGAGCTTGGCCCCACCACTAACTCGCCTGGCGGCTCCAGCCACGAGGGCAGCATTCAGCCCCCGCTCTCCTTGCCTCTAGACATGATTGGTCTTGACTTTTTTCTCACACACTACGTTGTACACCAGTCGGGTCCCTCTTCGGGCTTCCTCGACTATGTCGTCACAATTTTGGCTCGCGAAGAGGGCCATGAGCTGCTCGAGGGTGCCGTTCTTGCAGTCGGCTTTGCTGGCCTGGCACGCACTACCAAACAGACCGACCTTATGTGCCGCTCAATCTTGATGTACACGCGCACTATGGAGCGCGTCAACCGTGCGCTGGCCGATCCTGTTGCGGCCCGGCGCGATAGCACAATCGTCACTGTGCTTGTCTTGGCGCTGTACGAGTTTAGTAAGGCTTCGCTGGAAGGCTGGAAACAGCATATTGACGGCGCCGTCTCTCTGCTCAACGTCCGTGGGAAAGCTCAGTTCACCACCTCGACTGGCCTGCAAATCTTCAAGGATGTCTTCACACAGCTTCTCACAAATTGTCTGCGCGTCGGTATTCCCATGCCCTCAAGCCTGCGCATGTTGCGCACCGAGGCGTCCAAGGCCTTTTCTGTCTCGGACCCTTACTGGGTTGCCACCAGCGCCATGGTTGAACTCCTCGATCTGTACCACCAAATCTCCCCTGGTGGCTACAGCTACATTAACCACAACCCCAACGGTTCCGCACCTAACAGCTCTACTTCCTCTACTTCATCCAACCAAAAGCCTGCGCTCAATTTATCTATTGAAGATTTGGAGCGCCACCTGTCGCATGCTCTCGATATTGACTACCGCTTAGAGAGCAGCTTTGCTGAATGTCCTCCAGAGTGGTGCTACGCGATCATGGCGAATCCCCTGCCCGCGACTCTCGATACTACACGTTTCCACGGCGAAGTGCACCATCTCTATCACGACGTCTACATTGCCAACGTTTGGAACAGGATGCGCACCTGCCGTATTCTGGCCAATCATGCTATCGGCTACCTGCTGCTGCGCGGCGCCAACATTGACCCCAACTGGTTCTTCTCAAACAACTATGTGGACCGTCTCCAGGGCGTCTCCAAGACCATGGCCCATCTCCGCACTGATTTGATAGCTGCCGTGCCCCAGCTCATGGGGTATGTGACGTCGCCTGCCCAGCAGCAGGTGCAGCATGAGCAGCAAATGTACCGTCCCAAGGGAATGACCCCCGTGGCAACGTCGGATTCTGGCGTTGACGTCGGCGACGCCATCTCGCCGCCGTACTCGCCTACCTCTATCTTTGGGTCGTCAGAACCTGTTAGTGGCTACACGGGCTCGGCTGCTGGCGCCTACTTTGCTACCTGGGTGCTCCTGACTGTGGGCTGCATGCACAGCCTGACGGAGGAGACTCGTGCCTGGACGGTGAACCAGCTGAAGCGTATTAGCACGCAGGCCGGCTTTACGCAGGCCGACGACTTTGCCAAGTTCATCGAGCACCACAATCTCCGTCCGCCTCTGAAGTAGCGGAGTCGTTGGTTCTCTTTCATTTTACATACTTGTTTCCTTGCACATGATATTGATAGACTATTTTGTATACATTGTTCTTTGGGCGTTTTGGGGCTACCGGTGGCGGCTTACTCGTCTGGATCTGCATATCAGCGACTACCCATATTACTTTTTATTTTTTTTCATGGTCTTGATATATATTACTACTATTTTACTCGAGAAAAAAAGCCCCCGCTATTCATTCGGTTTTCTTTAAAGCTCGTGTCTCGATTTTAAGCAGCAAAATATGGCATATGGGTGCTCATCACAAATTAATACTTTTGCTGTGGCTGCCTACCTAGGTAGTTAGGTACCTTAGGCAGGTGGGTTCGTCTCTGAGACACACTGCTTGGAAAATAGAATTAAGAAATAAGATAAACCATTGCTGTTCTAAAGCTGCCCATAAATGAAATACAAATCGTACATGATTTCGAAAAGAAGATCGAAAAAAAAAAGTTTCTATAAAATGCCGGCCCTTGGTTTAATTCTCGCTGACTTGCCGACATATCACCGCCCCTTAACTTTTCCTCAGGCAGAAACGTCCATGGGTTCTGCCGGCACGCCACCGCCAACGTCAGCATCAGCCTTGACAAGGGCCACACGGTCAAACTCGGCATCCGGGTCGCCGAGGATGCGCACAAGACTGGCCTCGAGGGCGGCGCTGAGGCCCTGGGCCCACGCCTTGGACATGAACTCGTAGCCGGGCCAGGTCGGGACGTAGGAGCAGCGGATGCGCAGCTTCTCGTCGGCGCGGTCGAAGCCCTGCCAGAGCTCCATGAGCAGCGGGTAGCCGGTAAAGGTCTCCTGCCAGGGGACCATGAGGTTCTCCTCGCGATTGAAGCCCGGCAGGTCGTCGACGGCGGCGGCGGCGGTCGCGGTCGCGGTCGGCGGCTTGGGGTAGGCCTGCAGGATGATGGAGCTGTCGAGGCGGCGACCCGTCCTGGCAAAGTCGACGGTGGTGCAGGGCATCTGCGCGTGCGGCATCTGCTCGACGTGCTCGGCGAGCATGTGGCGGACGACATCGCGGTGCGTCATCTTGGGCCCGACACCCTTGTAGTTGATGTACGCGGGCAGCGTCTCGAGCATGAGCGCGACGCAGTCGAGCGACGCGGGCGTCTGGCGGCCGTGGAGCACCGTGGCAAACTGCACCTCGACGTCGTCGGCGTCGCCTAGCCTGACCACGGTCTGCGCCAACGCCATCGAGTAGGCGGCCTGGGTGACAGCGAGCGACGAGTGGAGGCCGCGCCTGCGCGTCAGCTCATTGAGGTCGTCGAGGCTCAGGCTCGAGACGAGCGTCTCGCACGCGACGTCGCCGTTGCGGAACGACTCCGAGTACTCGCCGCCGCCCACGGGCAGCGCGCGCGGGCCCAGCTTGAACCACCCCGCGCCGGCGCGCTCGCGCATCCAGTACAGGCTCGTCTCGAGCCAGTCGCCGCTGTAGTGCGCCTCGATGGGCAGGCGCACGCCCTGCGGGCACTTGGCCGCGATGCCGGCGACGGAGGCCGGGTCGGCGTAGGCGCGCGCAATCTCGCGCCGCAGCACCTCGAGACTGATGCCGTCGTAGATCATGTGGAACAGCGACCAGACCATGACGCAGTGCGCGCGCGCCTCGTCGTAGACAAAGGTGACGACGGCGCCCGGCCGGTCCAGGTGCAGCACCTCGTACGCCGACTTTTGCGCCTGCTCAATCGTCTTGGTCCACAGGCTGCCGGGTCGCTCGTCGTAGACGGAGCAGGTGATGCGCACGACGGGCAGCGCGGCCCGTGGCGACGTCTGGCGCAGGACCACTTGCGCAAACGGCGTGAGCGGGTGCTCGACAGGGCAGGTGACGGTGCGGAAGGCGTCGTGCGCGCCGAGTACGCCCAGCACGGCGGCCTCGAACCGGTCGAGGTCGAAGAGGTCGGTGGGGACCTTGTAGGGAAAGTGCTCAACGTAGGGCTTGGTGAGACCAATCTCGTCGGCGCACTCCTGGAAGAAGGCGACCATGCGCGTCTGCATCCCAGTCGAGGGGAGGACGTGCTCAATCTCGTCGACGGGGATGTCGAGGCCCTTGGCGCACTGCGGGCGGCACTCGGCCTCAAAGTGCTTGAGCTTGGCGGCGAGTGGCAGGAAGAGCAGCTCCTCCTCGTCTTCAATCTTAATGGGGCTGTCGTCAATGTCCGCGTCTGGGTCCGCCACCGCGTGGTGCAGCTCGACGACGCGCTTGGCGAGGGCGCCGAGGCTGTTGCCGACCATGATGTCGTTGAGCGCGAGACCCTCAATCCCGTGCTCGCGGAGGGACTGCAGCACGCGCATGCCCTGGAGACTGTCGATGCCCCAGGTGTACAGCGGCGTCGTGGCGTCGTTTGACGCGGCCGTCTCGCCAATGACGGAGCTGATTGTCTGGACCAGGAGCGCGCGGACGCTGTCCTCGCTAGCCAAATCCACGGCGACAGCGGGCGCCTCGGACGCCGGGACGGGCGCCAAAACTCCAAAGGTGTCCTGCGCCCGCTTCTGGAGCAGCTTGCGGTCTACCTTGCCGCTGGCCGTGCGCGGGAGCTCTGCCAGGACCGTGTAGTCGCCGGGCCGCATCCAGGTGGGCATGGTGCGGTTCGCGACGTCGCGGCAGTCTGTAATGGCGGCCGCGCGGGCCTCGGCCGAGTCGGATGTGTCGGCGAGCGAGACGTACGCCACGAGCTGCGCCTTGCCGAGGACGACGGCGGCGACTTCACGGACGAGCTCCGACTTGGCAATGCTGGACTCGATCTCGCTCAGCTCGACGCGGCGACCGTTGAGCTTGACCTGCTCCATGCTGAGCCGGCCGAGGATCTCGACCTTGGGCTTGCCGTCGGCGGTCCAGACGATGCGGCTCCGGTCGCCCGTCTTGTACACGGGGCCGAGCCCCAGGTGGCTGCCGTCCTTGAACGCGGCGCTGGTCTCCTTGGGGCGGTTGAGGTAGCCGAAGCCGACCTGGGGGCCGATGATGGCGAGCTCGCCGGTCAGCGGCGACGGCGTCTCGACCAGCTCGTCCGAGTTGGGGTCCACGATGATGATGCCGGCGCAGCGCAGGCAGTTGCCGATGACGGAGCCGCGGGTGGTGACGGCCGACGCCTCGGTCGCCACGGCCATGGTGGCCTCGGTCGGGCCGTAAATGTTGATGAGGTGGCGCCGGGGCTCGCCGGGCCCGCGCGGCGCGTCGTGGGAGAAGCTGTCAATGGTGTACCTGTTGAGCAGCTCGCCGCCGACGACGAGCGTCGTCAGCGACGGCACCTTGGCCGGGCGCAGCAGCGTGGCCAGGCTGGGCACGGTGAAGATGGTGTTGGCGTCGAAGCGCTTGATGGTGCGCTCAATGTCGGTCAGCATGAGCGAGCGCTCGGCCACGCACAGCGTGCCGGCGTTGCCCATGGTCACAAAGATCTCAATCAGGCTCAGGTCAAACGTCGGCATGGCAAACTGCAGCCATCGCAGCGCAGGGCCGACAGCCAGGTGCGGAAAGGCCTCGTCGTGGCCGCCGATGGCGCAGCAGCCGGACTTGTGCGAGATCAGGACGCCCTTGGGCTTGCCGGTCGAACCGCTGGTGTAGAGGATGTAGGCGAGGTCCTCCTCCTTGGGCACCCGCGGCTGCGTCGGCGCAAGAGACGCGGCGGGCCTGTCGGCGCGCCAGACCGACAGGTTGGCCATGTCGACCCAGGTGATGTTGCCGAGGAACTCGGCCACGTGCGGCTCGGCGGTTTCCATCGCCAGGCCGGGGAACGGATTGCTGCCGAGGCCGAGGACGACGGGCGCCTCAATGTCCTCGAGGATGACCTGGACTCGCTCGGGAGGCGCGTCCAGGGGGAGCGGGCAAAAGGCACAGCCAGCCTTCATGATGCCCATGTAGCCGGCATAGAGCTGGGGGCAGCCAGGCAAGTACAGCGGCACGATGCGCTGGCCGTTGAACGGCTTGTTCCAGGCCAGGTTGGCCTCGAGAATGTGCAGCTCCTCCATCAAGCGATCGGCCAGGGCGTGCACCTCGCCAAACGTCCACTTCTCAATCTCACCCGCGGCGTCGGCAATGTACTCGACGCACGAGTTGTCAGGAGCCTCGGCCGCGCGGCGCTCAAAGGCACTGTGTAGGAGGGCCGGGCAGTCCGCCTCGCTGGTGTAGAGCCTGAGATCGCTCTTGAGCAGCGGCGGGCGGCTGATCATGGTGGGCGGGCCGTTTTGGCGGCACGAAAGCGGCGCGGCCTGCTGCAGGGACGGCGCATCGGCGGCGGGCTCGGGGGCGAGGTAGCGGGCGGCGAGCTCGAGGAGGTGAGATGTCGACTCGGCGTGGCCGTTGCGGACGTCGACAAAGAGCTGCAGATCGGCCACGTTGCCCTCTTCGGTCGGGCACACGGCGAGGACCAGAGTCTGAAAATCAACGTAGGGGTTAGTATACTTGTACGTAAAACGGCCCGGGCATGAAACACGGCTGGGCCACGTCTCTCGTTCATTCTTACACTGGACAGCTGTTTGGGGACCTTGGCGCCGCTCCCGGATCGCATAACCTGGATCTCGAAGTCGAGCAGTCCATCGGCCACCGTAGATGTGCGGGGCACGGAGGAAATGGTAATGTTATCGGACGAAAAGGATCGCCGCTGCTCGTTGATACCGGGTCCCTTGGCCGTCACCAACAGGCGCTCAGCGCCAACATCGGCGATGAAGGCAGCGTCTTCCAAGTCGGACACGGCGAGGACAAAGGTGCCAAACGCCCGGAGGAGGGCATCGTTGGATCGCACGACCCGGGCCAAAGGGCGGGACACTTGGTTGTAGTCAGAAGGGGGCTCGTAGTGGCCGTCCTCGAGGTTGCGAAAGGTAATGTCGTAAAAGGGCAGCTTGGTGCGAGGCAGGTTGGCAGTCTCCGCTGCTGCCATTGTGAGTGAGTTTGTTGTTTTTTTATTCTTGTCTTTTTCAGAGGGCACGCAGTTATGGCCTTGTTATTTCGCCTCGAAAAATGAAGTTTATGACGTCAAACTGAATATGAAGTTGCTGAGACAGAAGGAATGAACTATGAAGACAAATGAAGACGGCGGCGAGAAATCTAAAAACAGGAAATTATAGGTGAGAATACTTCGCTCTGTGATGTAATACAAATGACTTAAATGACTTTTAAACTACAACACAGATCTCGCGCGCAGCAGCGCAGCGTCTTTTACATTATAACCTTGTTGTTGGCCGGCTCTTGCTGTTTAGGGTATGTCTTGGTCCTCTTCTTGTAAGACCAAATCACCCGATTCATCAGTGTCTCATTGAAACCCCATCATGATGTCAATTGCAACAAAGGGGGTTAAGGAGGCATCCATGTTCGCCCTATGAGGAGAGATTGCCTCGGCCCGCACACAGCGAGTAGCCACGCTCCAGTGGCCCTATCGGGCTTACCGGCTTACACTGGGGAGGTGAACGAACCGGATGTTTCTGTTGAAGGGTGGTGGAGTCAAATACGCGATAAGTGGAGTGGATGTGGTGCCCGAAGCACCAAGAACACAAGCCCTAATAGGGTACCTAAATTCCTATATAAATTACACTATAAAAAAGGTACCCCTATAGGGTAGAATTTTCCCTCCTTTCTAATTAGAATATATAGAATATTAAGTTACCTTTCCTCTAACCTTTTCTAACTATAATTAATTATATATATATATAATACTTTTATAAATTATAAGTATAGATAATACTATAATATAATAGTTATAAGCTTAAAAGGTTTTATAAAGAACTTATAACTTTTAATATTATCTTTTCTTTAATATAGATAAATTACTTAATTTAATAATTAATATACTAATAATTAATTATATCTTTTAAGATTATTAAGCTTAAAAGCCCTTAGAATTAGAATAGTTAGTTTATAGCCTTTAAGATTATTATATTAAATAAATAAGTATAGTAGTATATTAATCTTAATATAGAAGATTACCTTAATAATCTCCTAACTATACCTACCTTCCTAAGTAAAGCCTTTATTAAAGCTATACTTAAAGAAGTATAGCTTAAGAAGAACCTAAAGACTCCTATAATATAGGAACTAACTATAGTAGCCTTCTAGAAAGCTCTTAACCTAGCTAAGACCTATTATAATTATATAATAATAATTTTTATATACTAATTAGGCTAAATAACCTATTTAGTACCTTTACTAATTATAAGGTAAGGAAAAACTAAAGTACCTAGGGAAAAACCTTATCTATATTTATAGAATTCTTTATAGTCTTATTCTAGAGTATATAAGGGTCTAGTAAGACCTTTCTTAATATTATATACTAGGTTTTTATCTATATCCTAGCCTATATTTAGCTTATATTACTCTAGCTAGTTAAGCTTATTAACTACCTTCTTTCCTTTTAGGTTTTTATTTATATTAAAGGGGTTATATTTAATCTTATATATTTTTAAACTAGTTAAGCCTATTATCCTCTTAACCTTTTATCTTTTTAGTTTTTCCCCTTCCTCTTTATTTTTATTTATATTAAAGGGAGTTATATTTAGCCTTATAAGTCTTTAAGCTAGTTAAGCTTAACTACTATTATAGCCTCTTAGCTTTTATAATACCTTTACTTTCTCTTTTCTTTAAAAGTCTTTAACTTCTATTCTTACCTACTATTTTCTTTTACTCTTAATACCTTATACTTTATTTATATAGGTTTAAAGTATATCTTATAAAGAATATTATAATAATACTTTTAAGGTTACTTTTAATTCTTATTATTATTAGTTTATACTATATAATAAGACTTAATAAATAAATAAATATATTTTCTTTATAACTATTAGTTTTTAATAAAAGCTAAATAATAATTTTAATTATATTTTATTTAAATATTTATAGTTATTATTATTTTTTATTAACTAATATATAATTAATAAGTTATTATTTTAATTTTATTTATAATTAATAAGATTTTATATAAATAAGTAATTTAGAGCCTTATTAGCTACTAAGTAGTAGCTAGTAAGGAATAAAAGGTATTTTTTCTTTTTTCTTTTTTTTTTTTTTTTTTTTATTATTAATATTATCTTTTTTATCTTTATT
>NW_006271971.1:3562896-3654787 GCF_000225605.1 Cordyceps militaris CM01
AATATATTTTCTTTCTCTTCTTCTTCTACCTTTTCCTTCCTTTCTATATTCTCTTTTTTTATACTTATAGCTTTTCTTTATTAAATCTTATTATTCTTTATTAACTAACTCTATATAGTTATTTTATAATATCTTATTTATTAACTTCTATTCTTATATTTAATTAAAAAAAGACTTTTAATCTTTTTATTAGTCTTTTTAATTTTTTAATTATTAATATTATAGCTTTTATTTATTTTTATATATACTTTCTTTTTTTATACTTATTAATATACCTTACTTAATAGTTAAGAACTTATAAGGTATTATATCTTCTTTTATATTAAAGCTTCTATATAAGTCTAGGCTTATAGTTCTAGAATACTTTATAAAAAGTATTTTTAATTAGATTTATCTTATTATAGTTTATTAATCTATTATCTAGTTTTCTTAGTTTATTCTAAATAACTTAATTTTTTTTATAAGTTTTTATTAGCTTTTACCTTATTTTTTACTTTTATTTCTTTTTTTCTTATTCTTTATTAACTTTTTATTTTTTTTTTAATTTCTTTATAACTTTTAATATTATATTATTACTTTTAAGGTTCTTCCTTTTTCTTTTATTAGTCTTATAAAGGTTATAAAGACTATAATATTTACTTTATTTTTTTTAATTTAAAAGCCTAAAAAGAAGAAAAAAAAAAAAGTTTAAAAAAAAAGCTAATAAAGAGAATATATTACCTTACTCCTATAAGTATTAATTCTATATAGGTTCTTTATATAAATTATTTACTTTTTATAAATAAAAAGTAGTTAGTTTATTATAAGTTAAAAGGTAAGTCTTTTTACTTTATTTTCTTATTTAGAAGTTAATTAGTATAGCTTTAAACTTAAACTCTTATTCTTAGTATATAAAGAAAAAACTCTCTTATCTTTATATTTATATATTTATTACTAAGTCTATTACTACTATTTAGTCTTAGCTAGTTACTTAATCTATTCTTAAGGCTTTAACTTAGCTTCTTAACATAACTAATAATTTCCTTAGTAGGGAGGATAAGAAATACGCCTAGCTATATAGAGCTTAAGGGAAAGGGCCTAGGAAGCCCTTACTAATAGAAAGGGAAAGGGGCTAGCCTAAGAGGGTATTAAGAATAAGAGAAAGGAGAAGGGGCCCTATCTAGGCTAAGGTAAAAAGCCTAAGAAGACTATTAAGAAGGTAGTTAAAAAGGCTATTATTAAGAAAAAGATTAAAGTAGTTAAGATAGTCTTAACTACCCCTACCCTTAGGTCTAGTAAAAAGTACTTTAGTTTTATTCCTTTTTAACTTCTAATAAATATTATTATATTAGTAAATAAAAATTTATAAGAAACTTTAATTAAATAATATAATATTACCCTCTAAACCTATTACTACTTATATTATTATTAAAACCTAACTAAAACCTAACCTAGTTTATTATTTTTTATTATCTATTTATATTTAAAGGTATTATAGTTATTACTATTTATAGAACTATATTATAATAGTTATTATATACTTTAGGTAGTTAAGAGTTAGGAGAATATCTCTCTAGTTTTAAAAAGAGATTATATCTAGGCCTAGATATAATAGTAGGTAGGAGAGGATAATATAGATAGGATTTTTAGGTTCTTTATTATATTAATATATTAATAAAGTAAATCTAAAGACTTTCTTATTATAAAAGAAAGCTATTAGTTTAATCTTATTTATATAAAGCTATATAATTAATAAACTAATATAATATAAAGGGAATTATAAAGTATCTTTTTTCTTCTTATATTAAACTTATAGTAGGTAATAAGCTAGGTAAATTTATAGCTAATTAACTTATTTTTAATAATATATATTTATATCCTCCTAATAGTTATTCTATATAACTTAAAGCTATTTATTTAGTTTTTTTTTATTACCTTTTATTATCTAATTAATATTTATTAAAAGCCTTTTTAAAAGGTATATAAAAAGTAGTTCTTATTAGTAAATCTTATAGTACTATACTATTAAGATTAGGATTTATAATATAACCTAAATAATTATATATTAAAGTTAAACTATTACTTTATTCTTTCTTATCTTATTAAGATCTAAGCCTTATAGGTAGTAAAGTAAAGGTAGATAAAGGGGATATTAAGTTTAACCTTAATATAGTAGGTAGTTATAGCCTAGAAGGCTCTTACTACTATATAAAAGTATATTACCTAAAAGGTATTAAGAGTAGTAGCTAGGCCTACTAGTTTATTCTTTAAGGTATATTAAGTAATAAGGCTATAAGCTATAATTAATTAAATAATATAAAAGTAAAATTCTTTTATATATCTTAGCTAAAAGCCTTAGGCTATCTTAATAAAAACTTTAAAGGCTTATTAGGTAAAAAGAACCTTTACTTTAACTTTAATTATATATATTATTTATTTTAGTAATAGTATAAGCTAGACCCTTAAGAGTTAGATTACTACTTATAGTATAAGCTAATAGTCTTTAAGCTAAAGGTTTTTAGGAATTATAAATTAACTTTATTAAAAATAAAAAAGCTAGAATTTTAAAACTAAGAATAATAAGGTATAGGTTATTAACTACTTAGAATAAATAGTCTATACCTATTAGAGTTAGGCTAAAACCTAGTCTTAAGAAGCTATTATACTAAAAAGGTTTATATTATTAGTAAACCTTATAATTATTATCTTTTAAATCTTAGCTAAAGCCTAATATAGAGATAATAAGAAAAGAATAAATAGAATTAGTAATAAAAGGGAGTTCTATAGAATTCCCTATTAGATTTAAAGGGTATTTAATAGGGATCTATCTAAATATATCTATATTATCCTATTCTAAAGGTAGGTCTTTAGTAAAGAAAAGATAATAAGAAGGAATTTTAAATACTAAAGGGTAACTATTATTATTAAGTAAACTATATTATTAAAGATACTTATAATATTAAATTAAAGTATTAAGATAAAGCTACCTTAATACTAGGTAATTTAAACTAGTTTAACTATTAAGGTAATTACTATTTTTATTAACTATTAATACTAATTACCTATTTAACTATCTAGGAAGAGCTTATAAGATTCTACTACTTTAGCTATTTAGTTTATTATAATTTTTTTAAAAAACTTTTTTATAGTATTTAAAAAGGTAATTAATCTTTAACTTCTAGCTATTCTATATTCCTATTTTATCTTACCTAACTTTTA
Organism: Cordyceps militaris CM01; assembly: GCF_000225605.1. NCBI lineage: Eukaryota > Fungi > Ascomycota > Sordariomycetes > Hypocreales > Cordycipitaceae > Cordyceps > Cordyceps militaris. The sequence goes on from NW_006271971.1 coordinate 3,566,095, forward strand.
TATAATAATTATTATCCCTATTTAATACCTCTTTAGAAAGTATCCTATTTATATATAAGCTATATAAAATATTATAAAGTAAAGGTATAGTAGTTTTCTTAATATCTTAAAGAACCTATAAAAGATCTTATTAAGGCCTAAGGTATTCTATAATATATATCTTACTAGTATAGACCTTATCTAGTTTATAGTAATATCCTTTAATACTATACTTATATCCTAGTCTAGAACCTTATTTACTAGTAGTTAAAGGTTATAAAAGTCTATTAAAGGGTTAAGAAAGAACTTTTTTACTAGGACTTTAACTTTCTTTTATTTTATCTTAGCTATTAAGAGGTTCCTTTCTCTTTTAAGTAGTAGAACTATATTAAAGCTTATACCTTTAATATACTTCTTTACTTACTAATAGTACCTTTAAAGCCTACCTAGTATTTATATAACTATATTTAAGTAGACTCTTTATACCTAGTTCTTTACCTTCTAGACTATCCTATTCTAAGTAGTAGCTACCTAGTATACTTTCTTCTAGTCTTTTTCTATTCTAACCTTTTAAGCTTATTTATAAAGCTTTTAAGTCTTTTTTATTATTATTATAACTTTAGGTATTTACTAGGGGGCTACCTAGCCTTATAAAGGTGCCTAGAGGGGAATACTTATTAATAAGATTCTTTTTAGAATCCTATCTAAGTTCTTAAATATAATATTAATCTCTATTAAAATAAATAACTAGTATAGCTTATTAGAGTTTAAAAGAAACCTAATTATAGCCTTTACTTATACTAGGTTTATATCTATCTTATATTAAGTTAAGTATATTATTATAAGGGGGGGAATAAAAAAGCTAACCTTTACTAGCTAAAGGTAGTAATTAGACCTTACTAGGTTTTTTAGGGACTCTAGTATCTAGCCTTTTAGGTCTAAAGAGTATTAAATTAAGTCTAGTATACTTAATCTCTTATTAAACTTCTCTTTTATAACTATTTTTTAGGGGGTAATTAATACTATTTTAAGCTATTTTAAAGTAGATAGGGTTCTTTTTATTATTAATAAGGTCCTTTTATAAATATCCTAAAGAGGGTAGTAAATATTAAAATCCCTTATTATAATATATATTAACTCCTTATTTAAAAAAAGAAAGAGTTATATTAGGTTTATATTAAGTTTAAAGTAAATATTAAAGAATTAGACTAATAAGTTAAAAAAAATAATATAATAACTATTCTTTTTAAAAAAGACTATATAGTCTTTTATATTTATTCTTTTATATATATAAGTTACTATTCTCCTATATTCTTAAAAGTATTAATATAAAACTAATATTAAAGCTAAAGGTAGTTTATTATTTAATATTTCTTATATAATAATAATATTTAGCTTAGATTTATTATAAAGTATTAACTATATTTAGGTACTACTTTTATTAATATTCTATAATAGTACTTTTATTAATAATTATAGTATTAGTATTTTCTATTACCCTAGTAGGCTTCTAAGTAGCCTTTTATAGAATTATACTAGGTCTTATTAGGAGGTTTAATATAATAGATATAATAAATATAGCTATTAATATAGCTACTTATAAGTCCCTAGCTAACTAGTTATTAGTTAGTTAGTTTACTATTATTAGTAATAGTTTACCTTAAATACTTAATTCTAATAAAAAGGGTATTATATTTATATTTATCTATAAAAAGTCTAATAAAAAGCTTATAACTAAGGCTATATTAGTTCTAGATAAGAAAAGAATTAGAAAAAAGGTATTTACCTATACTTTCTTAGTAAAGTTATTTATACTCTAGGCCTAGTTTATTAGTATAACCTATTAAAGGGGGGAGGGTAACTTACTTATTATTATATTTAGCCTATTAAGCTTAAAGGTAATATTAATTCTATTTAGTAAGCTAGGGAGTCTCCCTCTTAGCTATTAAAAAGAAGTCTAAAAGGGGGGCTCTTCTAGAACTAGGGGGGGGGGCTTACTAGCCTAATAGGTTTAGTAAGGTATTATTTACTAACTAGCTTACCTAGCCTACTAAGCCTCTTTTATTTAATAAAGAGGCTTAGAAGAAGTATAGTAGGTATTAGATCTTTTATAGCTAGGTAAAAACTATTAGTTATTAATAATATTCTATATTAATAGCTTTTTAGTATTTTACCTAGACTAAATAGGCCTAGACTTAGGCTAGGTATTAACCTTTATAGTTTAAATACCTTTTCTTACTTAGGTTAGCTATTACTAAATAGGCCTTCTTTTCTAGGTAAGTATTACCTAAGTACTAGTTATATTTAGCCTTCTTATTATAATAGTAAATAATAAATTTTATAATATAGTAGTTATAATATTAATAAGACTAAATAGACTTTAAAAAAGGCTTATAAATAAAAGCTTAGGTTTAATAAAATACTTTAGTATTATAAAGGTAATTTATAATACTTATCTTATAAACTCTAATAATAAGAATAGTCTTTAATCTAGTTTCTAGGTAGGTTTAAATAGCTTTAGCTAAAGTAATATTTACTTTATTAATTATAAAGAGTTTTATAATAAAGTTAAAAGTATCCTATAAAATCTTTAAAATAAGAACCCTTTTAATAATTATAAAGTATTCTTATTAAGTTAAGTATACTTTTTTAATAAAAGCTACCTTTATCTATTCTTTATTCTTTATATAGTCTTTTACTTTATTATAAAAAGAAAGAACTATATCTCTAGAGGGGAGTTAGTAAGTAGTTATAATAGTATCTACCTTAAAAGCCTTATTAGCCTTAATAATAAGCTCTTATAAGTAAAAAGATTAAATCTCTTCTAAGTAGGAATAGTAACTAACTAGTAGCTTAGTATTATAATAGGCTAAGACTAGCTTTACTTAAAGGCCTAGGGGCTTTTAGGCTACCTTTATATAAAAGGTAGGCTAAGGATTATTTACTAGGTATTCTTAAAAAGCCTTTATTATAATATATTAAATAGCCTTAAAGGGGATAAATTCTATATTTATAATAACTATTTCTTTTTATATAATATAAATAAAGTTTATAAGTTTTTATATTTTATTAAGATTCTTTTATAGTATTAAAAAGAGTATTTTTTTTAAGTATTTTTTAAAGATTCCTAGTAAAAGCTAGGCTAGGTATATATTATCTATATATAGGTATTACCTCTAGATAGGTTCTATAACTATATTTTTAATATTTCTACTTATAGTTATTATACCTATAAGCTAGGAGCCTTCTAGATTTATAGACTAACTAGTTATTAAGTTAACTTACTTACTAAACTTATTTTTTATATTTTAGCTTATAGGTAGGTATAGGGTAGGTCTAGCCTAGTATCTACTTATAAAGATATATATTTAATATAAATATATTATAATTATATAGCTAAGTACTATAAGATATATATAGTACTAATATAAATAGTTAAAGCCTAGCTTACTAAGTATATTAATTAAGTAGCTTAGAATTAAGTTAAACCTTTAATTAGTAAGAGTATAAGTATTAAATAGTATATTAGAATCCTTAAAGCCTAGCTTACTTCCTTTTAAGAAAAGAGTAAGAAAATAGCTAGCTAAGTATATAAATAAACTATTACTTAAGCTTATTAAGTAGGCTAAAAGCTAGCTAAATAGCTAGAAACTTAAGAAAAGGCTTATACTTTAATATATTACTATAAGCTTCTTAAGATTAAGGGTTTTATAGCTATTAATAATTTCTTAAGTATAATTAAAGCTTATTTTAAACCTACTTAAGTATCTAACTAGTAATAGAAAATTACCTCTTATTATATTACTAAAAAAGCTCTATTATATAACCTACTAGGCTATATAAAAGTATTTTATAAGCTTAATAGCTTATAAGAATATACTATCTTATAGTAAGTTAATATAATTCCCTTACCTTAATATTAGTAAAATAAGTAGGGCTTAGGTAGGTAAAATAATAATTATCTACTTAACTAGTACTTTTATAGTATTACCTTAAAGTTAACTAAAAGCTAAAAACTTAAATATCCTTAGTTATCTATTAACTATTAATTCCTTTATATAGTAATTAAGCTAATAAAGAATATAAAGCTTAAATACTTACTTTATAATAATAATATCTAGTAAATTAATAATTTACTTAAAGAGTTAATATAAGTAAATATAAAAAGTAAGCTTATAAAAGTAGGATTTATTACTTAAGGTACTAGTTTAAGTATACTAGATAGTAACTTTATAGTATTATTAGTCTTACTTCCTACTATTCTTATAATTAATAGCTTAATACTAAATATATTTAATAAATTTCTAAATATTTATAGTATATTAAATAGTAGAAAGTATACTATAGTTAATAGTATAATCTTTAATATTAATACTTCTATATACCTAGTAAACTTAGAAGATATACTTAATAAGAGGACTTTTAAATAAAAATATAGTATTATTAAGGTAGTTATAACTAAATTCTATATCTTAGAATATAGAAAATATATACTTAAGGGTATAATTAGAATAAGTAGTTAGTAGTATAACCTTATATTATAATATATAATAATAATTAAAGGCTTTTATATTAATATTATTTATATATAAGTATTATATATAGCTAATACCTAGTTATATAGTTTTAATACTATAGTATACTTTAGAATAATAAATAATAATATTATTATTAAAAGTTTTAAATAAATAATAATATCTTTTTCTAGAACTATTATTCTCTTTAACCTACCTAATAATAGGAAGAAGCCTACCTTAACTATATAGAAATAATTAATACTCTTATAGAAGATAGAAAGTAAAGCTTAAATAAGTATCCTTTTATAGCTCCTTTACCTAAAAAGGTAGATAATAAATATAAATAGTATTTATAATTAAGGTACCTTAGTAAATAGGCTTTAAGGTATATAGTATATATATAAAATATAGAAATTAATAATACTAAGTATATTAAGTATAAGGTATATACTTAAGTATATATAAGAAATATTATTTTAAGGTAGCTATTATTAAGACTTTTACCTTACCTTTATTAGTAAATAAGCTAGGATCTTATAGATTACCTACCTAACTAGAATAATAAGAAATACCTTTTTATATTTAAAAATAAATATACTAGTAGATTCTATATTTAGGCTATTATAAATTAAGTATATATTACTCTATTTAACTATATACTTACTTTTATAGTTTAGGTAATAAATTAATTTAGATTATATATATATATAATTAAGTATAATAGTAAAACTACTATTATAAGCCTATATATATAAATAGAATATTAATACTAAGCTTATTTTATAGGAATTAAACTAGAGATTATACCTTTAAATACTTATAAGCCTAATAAAGGTATAGAATATATTAATTAGGAAATATAAATAATAATAATTATAATATATAAAGATATAAGGCTTCCTTAGAACCTATAGCTAGAGGTTATATAAGTAGCCTACTATCTACTAAATATAAGCTTAAGGTAATACTTAAGGTTCTATATACTATATAAAATATTATATTCTTAGTTAGAAGTAAATAGTAAAGTACTAATAGCTATATATATAACTAACTAAAGGCTTAATTAAGGTCTTTTATATATATATAGTTATTATATATATATTCTTTAGTATAATAAAAAAGAGAGTTATAATTAAAGATAGTATAAGGTTAATTTATAAGGTATTATAAGGTATCTTATAGGTTATATAGTAACTAACCTATATTAAATCTAAATACTAAAGCTTAAGTATATAATAACTATAAAGAATATCTACTTTAATAAGGATATTATATATAAAATAAGGAATAAAAGCCTAACTAAACTTATAATTATAAAGATTAAAGAAGAAGTTAATAAAATTATAAGCCTTAAGTAAAATAACTTTCTTCTTAAGCTTAATATAGTATTAAAAGCCTTTAGCTTAAAAGTAAATAATTATAATTAAATTAAGTATATAATTAATAAAGTATAAGATTAGTTAGTCTTATAATTAACTAATTAGTATAATTCTAAAGATTTAATTATACTTAATACTTTTCTCCTTTAAAAAGAAGTCTAACCTACTATTATAAGTAAAGATATATACTATCTACTAGATCCTATATCTAGCTATAAGAAGATAAATAGGGAAATAGTAGAACCTTTACTTAAAAGAGTAAAGAAAATACCTATAGGCTTACTAATACCTATAGGGTCCCTTAAGCTCTAAATAAGCTAAGAAGTATCTATATTAATAGACTAGGTAATATAATAACTATAAGTATAAAAGGAAATTATAGCTCTTTTTAAATAGGATTCTAAGCTTAGTTAAGTATAAAAATTAAGGATTTTATTATTAAACTCTTATATAAGTAGTAGAATTATTACTTAAAAAAATAAAAAAAGTAAAAAGTTTTAAAAACTCTTTAAATAAACCTAAAGTCTTTACTATAATATTAATAGCTAATAATAATAAAATATTTAATAAACTCCTAACTAATTACTTAAATAGTATAATTAAAGATTATTTAAGCTTTAAAATAGTATATATAGTATTTACTATAGTTATAGCTAAGTATATAAATATATATACCTATTTAAAGGTAAACCTTTAAGATCTTTTTTAAGCTAATTTACTACTTTCTTTATAAAATTAGCTTAAGATATTAAATTACTTATTATCTACTTAATTTAAAGTAGTTATATAGAAGGAAATAGATTTATATATTTAAATAAGTATATAAACTAAAGTTAATTAAAAGGAAGGTATTAAAATAATATCTTTAAAATAGGTATTTATATATAAACTTAATTTTAATAATATATTTATATAATATAAAGTTTAAATATATATATAAAAAGACTTTTAACTATTTAATTAAAATAAAGAAATATATATTACTATATTTATAGTAAAGTCCTTTTAAATTATAATAGCCTTAATAGCCTAATTTAAAATATATATTAAATAATTTAATATTAAAAATACCTTTAATAATATTATATATACTAATTAATACTTCTTAATAACCTATTAGCTACTATTAGGCTTTAAAATACCTAGAAAGGTTATTTACTTAAATAAGGTACTATATAGTTTTTAAGACTTACTATATCTCTAGTTCTAGGAATTCTTAGGCTCTTTATAGGCTTTTAAGTTAATATAATATATAAAAAAGCCTTACTTATTCTATTTACCTAATTAATAGGTTTATCTTATCTTCTTTATAAATAATATCCTTATTTTAATAAAATTAGAAAATAAAGGTATAATTAATATACTTACTACTAGGCTTTAAAAGAAGTATAAAATATATAAATAGGGATTAGTATACTAGTTTTTAGGTATTAAAATTATTAAAAACCTAATTAATAAGTATATCTTCTTATTATATTAAGCCTATATTAAGAAGATTATTTAAAAATTTAGCTATAATAATAAGCTATATAAACTAAATACTTCTTTTCTTATTATTAAGCTTTTACTTTTTAAAGGTATTACCTAACTATATAATATAAAGATATATTAAATACTTATTAGATTAATTCTATATATAGCTATTATAGTAAGCCTTAATATAGCCTTTATAGCCTTCTTTCTCTTAAGATTCTTAATAAATCCCTTTTTAGAGTATATTAAGGTAGTATAAAGAGTTATTAGCTATTTATATACTATAAAATACTTAGTATTATACTTTAAAATAAGTATAGAAGCTAAAATCCTATATATAGTAAGTAATATATTATATACTAATAACCTTATAATTAAGAGGTTTATATAAGGCTATATTATATTCCTTTATAAAGGCTTTATTATATAGAAGTTATTAAGGTAAATAACTATTATAATATTAATAATAAAAGTTAAGTTTTTAGCTTTATTAAATATAGTTAAAAAGGCTATAATATTATATAGGTTATTTACTTAAATATATATTTAATTACCTATTCTATATAAGATCTTTTATAATAATTAATAGACTATTTAATTAGTTATTATATTAAATATATATATAGAAATAAAGCTAAGGTATATTAATTTATATAATCTTTAGCTTAAATAGGAATATATATATAGGTAATTTATATTAACCTTTAAGCTAATAATAAAGATATTAGTAGATAGGTTAATAAAAAATCTATTTAAGTAGCTATTTAAGTAATTTAAAGTATAGCTATATATATAATATATTAATTATAATATAGTTTAAATAAATTATAAAAATATTAAAAAAAAGGAAAAAGATATAGTAAAAAAAACTTTAATTTATACCTAATAAGGCTAAGCTATTACTAGGCTAGCTAGTTCCTATACTATAATTAATATAATAAAAAATATACCTACTTTAATAGGATTTAATTTAATACCTTTATAAAAATAGATAGAGTATAGGTATATAAGGTTACTAGTATACTATAAATAGTATTAATACTCTTAAAATAAAGAGTACCTTTATAGTTATACTTAGTAACTAGGTAAAATATACTATATAGTACTTAATATATATAGTTTTAATACTTTAAATAATTAACTAAGCTTTAAATTAAGAAAAAGAAAAAAAAGACTTATACTTTAGCTAATACTAGCCTTTATTAAAGTAATAAGGGTATATATAGTAGGTACTAGCTAGGGGTTATTATTTTTTAAAGTTAACTAAGTATATAATTATAGGTTTTAAAGTATAAATAAGTATATAAAGGGTAATATATATACTTATTAAAGTAGTACTAATACTATATTAAATTACTATTAATAGTATTAAAATATATATTAAAAATTTTATTAGCTATAGTAATATAGGTATAAGCCTTATAAGGCTTAGCCTTCTAGGCCCTTTAGTAAGAAGTTATAGTAATAATAATAGTAATAATAATAGTAGTATTAATAGTAGTAATAGTAAGAGCCTAAAGAAGGGATTAGTTTATACTTTAATATATAAAGAAATAGTAAAAGATATATATAGTAAAGTTACTAAAGGTATCTAGTTATTATAAAGTAGCTTTAATAATAGTAGTAGTAGTAATAGTATAGTAATAAGACTTATAAGTATAAGCTATTTTAAATAGTATTTTTAATAAAAAAGGGAAGAAAAAGGTATTATAAAGTAAAAGTAATATACTTAAATAAGTATACCTTAGCTACTTTTTATAGTTAGTTTATATTACTTATTAAAAGTACTTTTTATTACCTATTAAATAAAGAGGCTAAAATATTAATTAATATTATTATAATATAAAAAGATATTAAAAATAGTATTTTAATATATAAAGGTAATAATTATATATATAATATTATAATTTTTATTTATTTAATAATTTTAATTATAAGAATAGCCTTAATTAAAGGGTATATTAAAAAGTAATAAAGTTAAATATATAATAAGTAAAGTAAATATAGTATTTAAAGTATTAAGAATATAAGCCCTAATAAGGTACCTAAATTCCTATATAAATTATACTATAAAAGAGGTACCCCTATAGGGTAGAATTTTCCTTTCTTTCTAGTTAGAATATATAGAATATTAAGTTGCCTTTTCTTTAACCTCTTCTAGCTATAATTAACTATGTATATGTGTAACGCCTCTATAAATCGTAAGCATAGACAACACTATAACGTGACAGTTTCAGAGGTCAGACGGTATAAGCACGAACTGCGGTTGCCGCCACGGGAGTTTTTGTTTAGCGCCAAGTCCAAGAGTATATTTGACAGGCAGCCGCCGCAACGGCTGATAGTTGCTGAGCTAATAAAAAAATTCAAGCTATAAGCAAAAGTACGTGAGAAACATGCCATGTAGCAAGACATTTAGATGGACTGTGCAAGGAATAGGCTACGCAGGGCTAGGCTGAAGATGAAGATGCCAGTGAGCCCCCCCCCCCAAGTCAGCCCTTTTCGAAAACTAACCTATATCTGTTCTTATAGGTGTAACTTGCTAGCAAAAACTATGTTGGCAAAGTGGTGAAATGCATCAATTCGTCGCATTCTCTATGTATGCGTCGTGGCCGTCGCAAGCAGCACAGCCACATGGCATCCCAGCCTCGAAGCGCCTCCAAATTCAAGTTATAGTTCCCTCGGACTTATTTCCCGGCCGAGTTCGACTTCTGCCACTAATAAAATGCGTTGCGGCGGGAAATACTACCCAAATGGGCCTTGGCGCGCCGGGACGGCATTCGGTTTTGGGCGTGGCTGGGGCAAGAAGGCTAGGCCTGTTCAGGTATGCTTTGGGGCTTGTTTTTTCCGGGTTTCTCAGATCTTGATATCGATTCATCGTGCTTCCACCACGGGAAGACTCCTTGAAGCAAAGAAGCTAGCATAAAGGACAGCCTTGCAGCTCACCTTGCTTAGCAGTCCGGTTAGCACGGCCCGTTCTGAGACGTGGACACTTACGTATGTCGGGCGCCATCTCGCTCTTTCACGCTCTCTCCCCTGCCTTCGGGTTTCGCGTGCGCAGGCATGACACAAGGCCACACTACCTACTGCCATGCTCTTTTGGCGTGTCATGCTGAATAGGGAAGCTGATGTCACCTATCCGGCTACTTCAAGCCGTAACAATCTTAACGATTCAGACAAGTTAAAAAGTCGCAGTCACCCCGTCATCCTAAAGCGCCAGCTAGGATCCCACCCTATCATCAACTCGCACCTTGAACACCACTGTCGTCTTCTCCTCCTATCCACGATTCGAAATCGTCTCAGTTTGCATTCAAGTCACTTGGAAATCTCTTCGAAAATCCCGGTCCCTGTTTATTGCAGCCAAAGGGTCTTGGCGACTCTCCACTTACACTGACGGAAATCAGCCAAAATGACCAACTTCACATACCGTGACGGCATTGCTGTCCTGCAGCTCGTCGCCTTCATCCCGTGTCTCCTCTTTGCCACGGTTCTCTGCTTCAAGCAAGGAATGAGAGCAGTCTCTGCCTGCTGGCGCTTTTTGCTCATCTTGGGTCTCCTGCGTGTCATTGCCGCCATCTGCCAGCTTCTTCTCATGACCCATGACGACCGCGCCATCGTCGTGACGAAGCTCACCTGCGATCTCCTCGGCATCGCGCCGCTGACCCTGGCCGCCGTCGGACTTCTTCGTCGCGTCAACGAGGCCGTCCTGACACTACCCAAGCATGTCTTCCTCTTGGCCGATGCTGTCAGTCTTGCCGGTCTCGGGGTCGGTATTGCCGGTGCCGTGCAGGCAGTCGACAACAACAACATCCCGTCTCTTCTCAAGATTGCTCTTGCCCTTTTCGTTGCCTGTTTGGGCATCATGTTCTGCATTCTCGGCTGGCTGACGGCATCGGTCCATCGCTTGCCACGCAACGAGAGAATCACCCTCTATTCCATCTACGTCTGCGCGCCTTTTCTCATTGTCCGTATGGTGTACGCCTGCATCGGCGACTTTGGCAATGACTCTCGCTTCAGCATCTTCAACGGCGATCCCACCATCTTTCTGTGCATGTCCGTCCTCGAGGAGATTATTCTCATGATCATCTGTCTTTACGTCGGCTACATGTACCCACCCACAGCTGTCAAACACGGCGCTCCCAAGCCTCGCTATGTGAGCAAAGCTTAGTTGAAGGTAGAAGCCATTTGCGAATTTAACTGGAGCGAACTATACCGACAAGCAGCTGTTGACACTGGCACGGGGGACCGAGCCAGCAGCCAACTTGGGCCAGATTTGTTATCTTTTTTGTATTCATTTTTTTAAACGCATTGCGTGGCGTCTGGGCTTTGGCAGTCTCGATTCACGGCAGCGACCGACTGGGGTGAAGTTGATGAACAACTCGAAACCTGACATTATTATTATTAGAGAATACTTTTAGACTGGTCAATCAAAATCTGAGACCAATCAATTTGGCAAATATAAACTCCACTGTCTCACGGACGCGTCATTATTGAGGCCTGATGCAGTAAGCTCTAGTTCCGGATAACTCCCAAGTCGTGCCCATAGAATGTGTAGTGCTGAACCAGATATGTTACAGGGCTGAATCCCGAACTCCGGTTTACACAAAGCGACACGTAGCCCTGTGGCTGTGTTGCAACAAAGTAGACTTGAAACAGCCAAAGATTGGTATTCGATAGACCTCATTTTAAAGAAAAAAATAAAAAATAAAAAAAGAAGAAAAAGGACGAAACGATCGACGTGCGTCTCTTATCCTCGAGGTTCGCTTTGGTACAGGGTACACAGTTGATATAATGAGACTGAGGCCTTAGTCTGGCGTCGGGATTCCATCAAGTTTCAAGTGACATTTCAAAGACAGGGAGCTACCATACTGGGGAAAATACTGTCAATTTCTCTTTTTTTTTTTTTTTTTCCGTGGTGGCGACGCGGAGTGTCTGGATTTGGAAAGTTAGCGGTGAAGTGGGCGGCGCCTCATCACTTTGCAGCCACGGCGTTTGCTTCGCACCCCCCAACATCCGCATCAAACTGCGCATCGGAGGAATAAAGACTTCACTGCTACAAATCTCAGATTCGGAAGCTTTCACGCCCAAGCATGGCCTCTACAGATCCACCACTGTCGGCGCGCGCTGAAGCCGCGGCCTATATCTCGCAGGCCAACTTCCACAAAACGTTCACTATACCAGCCACAACCAGCCATGGCGATTTGACATTTAGCTATAGCGATGTTGGCGTGTCTCCAGAAGAGCAGACGTCCACGGCCAAAGTTCCCGTCATCTTATTTCATCCAGGCTTGTTCGCCTCCCGATATGTGGGAGTATCCCTGCACGCTCTGGCAAAACATCTCGGAATCCGCGTTCTTACTGTCGACAGGTACATCAACATCTACATATCGGTAACAAAGTTTGAGCGGTAGCTAACTTCCTTAGGCCAGGATTTGGTAGCTCCACGGAAGTTCCTCTTGATACACGAGTTGACATTTGGGTGGAAGTCGTGCCGCTGCTGCTCGCCCACCTCAACATCCCCCACATAACCATTGTTTCACACTGCGCCGGAACGGTGTACGCACTCAACTTGCTTTCCAGATGCAGAGACCTTTTGGATCCAGGGCGACCGATGTCTGTATTGTTGGGTATGTGTGCTGGCGAGGCAAAGAAATGGGCTCCATTGCTAACGGAGTGAACAGCACCATGGGTCGACCCGCAGCACTCCAAAATGACAATGATGCAGGTCGCTCAGTATATACCTTCCCCTGCCTACTCGTTATTCAACGGACTCAGCCGCTTCGCTGCTCGTGGTATGTTGACGACAGTATCAAGTAGCGAGGCCGTTTTTAATGCTTTTGGGATGGGGCAACGGTCGGAAGCAGAGGAGCAAACCGTGCAGAGTTGGCAACAGGACAATTCTTTAAAGCTTGAACGCGAGTGTGGTCTGTCAACCAAAATACAAGGTGCCCTTCAACTCCAGACTGTCGAGCACATCTTTTCAGAAAACACCTCTGGTTCGAGCGACGAAGCGCGCCACTGCGCACGCAAAGCGACACGAGGCAGCTGGGGCAAAGCGGACAACTATCAAGTTTTTGTGCAAGAGCTTGCTCAGCAAGAGAGAGTCAGAAACGAGAGTCATGCGGAGCGCGCCTCTACTGCAAAACTGAGGGTGATGGCGTTCTTTGCCGCGACGGACCACATTATCGGCGAGGGAGGACGACAGTACGTTGAAAAGTGCTGGAAGGGCTCGCCGGGTGAGTTTGACGACGCTTTTGAATTCAGTCACAAAACTGTTGTTGGGTCTGGCCATGACGAGCTCGTCGTTGGCTTTGATGTCTGGAAGGAAATTGTGGCCAACATCCGTGGCGCCGAGGCTCGGTAACGGAAGCAGCTGCTTGTATGAGAACTTTTAATGCACCACTATTTTTGCGCAGCTTTCTTTCGCTTCACGACCATTGTCGGCGTTAAAAGACAATTTCCGTGAGGCCATCTACGAATTGGCCGAGCACTACTCCCAGAAGTGTTGCGCAATGACATAGCGGTGAAGCACGGGGGCACAGCCGGAAAGAAAAGCACGTACAGTCCACCGCTCGGTTCTCCAATCACAGGCATCTCCTACTTTCGTGACTCAGTTAATATACCAGTGACACGCAGCAAACGCGTCCTTCACTAACAAGGCTGGGAACTCGGCTGAGCTACGGCGAAGAGGGGTCAACGACGTCAGCGCTTGCATGATCTCGCCTAAGAACCAATTATCAACATTTTTCTGCCACAACACGTTGAGAACAGAATATCTACGAGCCTCGGAAAATACGTCTGCCTTTGTGTAGAAAACATGGAGAATTACAATAGCCACACAGCCGGCTCCTCGACCGACAGCGAGGCCGCCCGGCAGTATTTTAAGCATTCCAGCGCCAAGCGCACCAACACCAACGCCGTGCTCGCGATGGCGCTCAAGAGGCAGTATCCTGCGCTGCATCTCAGCCTCGTGCCCGCGCGGACAGCCGACATCTTGGCGTTCGCCTCGAGCGGACGGGCCTTGTTTACCGAGGTTGAAGACGACACGGGCGAGAGCGGCATCCCGGCCTCGCTCAGGCTAAAGATGTTTGTGCCCCCGACGAAGCGTGGCAGCGGCGACGGCGTCGTCGCCCGCGTCCCCATGTTTGCCAAGTTTCTCTACAAGTACAATGATCACGACTTCATCGCCTACCGGGCCAGGGCGCAGGATGGCGCGTTCGATAGCGAGGACATGTACTACATTCTCTCCACGGACGAGACCAAGACGGATGCACTCATCCAGGCGGCTGGTACCTGGGGCAGTGTGCTGCACGACGAGATTTGGGTCTTTGACGGCGGCTTTTGGCGGAAAGACGCCGGGCTCTATGCGAGCGTCATCAAGTCTTCGTGGGATTCCGTCATTCTCGACCAGGACATGAAAAAGGCACTCATGGACGATCACTTGTCGTTTTTCCGATCGCGCAGCACATACCAGAACCTCAAAGTTCCTTGGAAGCGAGGCATCATTTACTACGGACCACCGGGCAACGGAAAGACGATTTCCATCAAGGCCATGATGCATACGCTCTACAACCTTACGCCCGAGGTCCCTACACTCTACGTGCGGAGTCTCACCTCAGTAAGCCCTTGGTCCTACCTTTTGCCTCCTCCCCAATACTGACCTTTGTTGTAGTATTTCGGCCCCGAGGATTCCATCCAGAAAATCTTCTCTCTTGCCCGGCAATTTTCTCCCTGCTACCTCGTCTTTGAAGACCTAGACTCGCTCGTCTCCGATGACGTGCGGAGCTATTTTCTCAATGAAGTGGATGGCCTGCAGTCCAACGACGGCATCTTCATGATTGGAAGCACGAACCACCTTGAGCGCCTGGATCCTGGCATCGCCGTGAGTACCAACCAGCGCTCGACCTATCCAGTATTACTGACTTGGGTTTTAGAAACGCCCCTCGCGCTTCGATCGCAAGTACTTGTTCCCCAACCCAAATCTCAAAGAGCGCGTGGCCTATTGCCATTTTTGGCAATCCAAACTGGCGGGTAACAAGGCCATTGAGTTTCCCGACAAGCTGTGCGAGGCGATTGCAGATATTACCAACGAGTTTAGCTTTGCTTATATGCAAGAGGCGTTTGTCGCCGCTCTGCTTGCCATTGCACGCAATGAAGGCGAGCACGGCGACGACGACGATGGCTTCAGTGACGATGAGTACGGCGTCGCCACGGTTGATCTGGCTGATGAGTGGATTGGCGTGGTCGACCCGGCCGGCCGTGACCATGTTGATTTGGAGCACCTCAAGCTTTGGGTGGAAATTAAGAAGCAAATCAAGATTCTTCGCGAGGGCATCAAGGAAGAGCCCGAGGAATAATTCACGACTTCACCATGCCCCCTCACTCAACATCAACAACTCTTGCTACCATGCGTTATTCAATAAGTAGTTTGTATTCATCGCTTCTCAAGTTCTTTGAGCCTGTATAAATATAGTCACTGGCTCTTCATCCTCATCACTCATCAGATCTTCTATGCGCTGACCACAATGCTGCCAGTGAGGCGAATATCCCTGCTACTGGCACCAACATAAATCTTGTACTCGCCAGGATGCAGAACCCATTTCTGCAGCACAACATCCCACTGACTCAGGTCCCGCTTGGTGAGCTCGAAACTGGCCCTGCCGGTTTCTCCAGGCTGCAGGCCCAGCTTCTCAAAGCCGCGGAGCTGCTTTGGCGGCGCTCCGGGGATGCCCAGGTACAGCTGGGCAACCTCGGCACCGGCCACGGCGCCCGAGTTGGAGACGCTGACCTGCACGTTGGCGACTTCTTCAAAGAGCTGGTCTAGACTGGCGCTGACGCATCTGCGCACACCGTGCGCCGAGATGGACAGCGACGAGTATTTGAAACTAGTGTAGCTCAGTCCGTAGCCAAACTCGAAGCGCGGGGTAATGTTCTTGGCATCGAACGCGCGGTAGTCGAGATACTGGCCCTCGGTGTAGTCGCACTGGGGGTCGGTGTCGCCCTTGTGGGCCAGGCCGCAGGGCTCGTAGACGGCATAGTCGGACTCGTTCTTGGCCATGGTGTAGGGCAGCTTGCCCGAGAAGCCCGCGTCGCCGTAGAGCAGCTTCACAATGGCACGGCCGCTGTCCTGGCCGGGAAGGTGGGCGACGACGGCGGCGGTGACGTTTGGGTGCTCGATCCACTGGTCCACGAGGCGGATGCCGGACGCGTGCACCACGACAATGGTGTTGGCGCACTTGGACGCGACGTTGCGCACGAGGCCGTCGCTAAAGTCATCGTGCAGGCCGTCGCGGTCCCAGCCCTCGGTGGAGATGGCGTTGATGAAGACGAGGCAGGCGCTGGACGCCAGGTTGACGGGAGGATCAAAGGACGTCGTGTCCCAGTTGATCCAGGTGTCGTCCTCGACTGCGCGCTGCTGAATAGCGTTTAGGGGGTCGATGATGTAGGAGGGGGCGTTGGCGGCCGCGCGGCCGCCGCTGATAATGGTGCCGCCTCGAGCAGCTTGGTCGAAATGTGCCTCCGTGCCCAGGACGCCCTTGGCCATCTCCTGCGAAGAGTAGTAGCCAAGCTCAAAGAGCACATCCGTGTTCTTCGTCTGCGGCAGCGCAGCATCATACCCAAAGACGGACAGCATCTTTTGCTTGCCCTTGAAGGGCAATGCGTTGTTGGTGTTTTTGAGCAGGACATGGCCGGTGATGGCGCCTTCCAGGAGAACCGGCTTGGAATCGGGACTGCGGGCATCCACCAGATCATGAGGCTCAGTGAGGTTCTTCATCCCGATACCAGGCACGGGAAAACTGTCCTGGCCGACAAGGTACCACGCCGCAACGATTCTGGTAGCCATGTCCGTCACGCGTTCTTCGGGTACCGTGCCATTACGGACAGCCTCGGTCAGGTTTTGACCCCAGCTCCCACCCAAAGGCATGAGCACATCGAGACCCGCGTTGGCGCTGTTGAGATTGTGCTGGGCGTTCCAGTCCAGCACGACGAAGCCATCAAAGGCGAGCTCGCCCTTGAGTAGGCCATTCATGAGCTTGCTGTTCTCGCAGCCGTACGTGTTGTTGATACGGTTGTACGAGCACATGACGGATGCGACGCCAGCACGGACACCATCCATAAAGGGCCACAGATAGTATTCGTGCAATGTCTTGTCGTCGACGTTGGAGGAGGCCGCTTCTACGCCAAAGTATGGGCGGCGATGTGTTTCTTGTTCATTTGCGATGAAGTGCTTCTCGTTGTCAGCGAAGCTTCATTTCATCACGGGAGCAACACACCTTGAGGTTGGCAACGACACCGGCTTTTTGAATGCCAGTAATGGTTTCGGCGTTGAGTTGGCCGGACAGATACGGGTCAACGGAGAAGCCCTCCCAGTTCCTGCCACCAAGGGGTGTACGTCCCAAGGGGCCGGCATTGGGTCCAAGGGCAACGTTGATGCCTTTGCCTTTAAATTCCCCTCCCATGTGAAAGCCACGCTGGTGTGTGAGATTCCTGTCCCAGCTTGCGCCCGAGTGCAGCGCCGAAGGGTACGCGTTGACAAGCTCTGCAGCCCTGACACCGTTTCCAGCATCATGCAGACACATGCCAGGCCAGCCGAGTCGCGAGACAGAGCCAGTGGTGCCGGCGCAGGTGTTGTCCGCCTTGAAGCCGCGGGTGATGTTGACCTTTTCATCCAGTGTCATCTGGCCGACCAACGCGTGGGCGGTTTTGTAGGCGGCAGCCCACTGTCCCTCGCCTTTGCCCTGGGCTTTTCGGAGAGGAACATGTCAGAATAGATGTACATGGGGTATTCCGCTTCATATAGAATGAATCAACTCACGAGTTGGATACACGTCTGGCGATGTAGCCCGGCCAGCGACAGCGGCCGGTAGCAAAAGGCCTGCTAGGCCGAGGCTGCTAAGAGGGGATCTCATGATGTGCAACGATTGCCTTGGGTATGTACGACACTCTCTCCAGCCAGCGTTAGTGGAAAGGTAGAGCCTCGTTAAATAGGCAAGATATTGCCGGCGCGGCTTGGACTTTGCTGGCTAGTGATGCTCCAAAAGGCCCTCATTAGCGGTTGGGTCCGGGGACCAATGCCGCAAATCCGGACCGAAGAACCGTCTATGACGTTGGTAGGCACGTCCAGAACCAGGGGGTTATGTATGCGGTGTAGGATGCAGGAAATAATTACCGGGAAATGCAGCTTTTGCTTTTGTTGCCGGGAGGCCAAGGCGCACAGCCTCATGGGTAAGGACTGGTAGTTAATAAGGAAACTGCTAATCGGATCGCGTCCCGCCGGTCCCCGGAGAGGAGCAATTTGACCCCCACCAAACTAACAGTTTCCACACTCAGTCGATCAAAAGCCTTCGGGGGCCGAGAATAGCTGTCCGGTTCGACGGTGATACAAGTCGGGCTTTCTCTAGGCTAAATTACCTTGATACTGTGAAACTGCGGTCAGGATGAGCCCTGGCACATTGCATGGTGGGATGAGCGAGGACTGGACATGATGATGTTCCATTCAATATAGAGAGACTCGGCATTGCGTCTTGTTGGACTGCTGTGGATGGTGTGATATAACTAGTTCGAATAGTACAGACTATAGCCATTCAAGTCTGTCCCCATGACGTATAAACCTTGCAATCTCGTCTAGTTAGTTCGTCCGTGTCGAACCCTAGTTCGCAACTTGAGCGATAAAAAATTATGAATAATGACAGTGATGCCCAAGAATACGGTAGCCACACGTCTTGCATGTCTCGAGCACTAGCCCAATCCCCGTGGAAGAAAATGTGATGCCACTCAAGCTAACGCAGGTAGTCGTTCGCAAGATTGCCACTTGCTCGGGTTTTGCATTCTCGCTCCCTGTAGAGAATATCTGCTGCCAAATTGGCCATGGCATAAGTGGCAACCTGCAGATGGGCTGTGATGGCAACAGGAAAAACAGAAGCGTCAACAACGGAAAGTCCGGCCACTCCCTTGACGCGCAGCTTGTTATCGACGACTTTGCCCATTGCAGCCGTGCCCATGGGGTGATGGGTTGATCTGGCGTATTTAATTTGATGTTAGCGTTGTCTTTATGAATGTCCATGCCTGTTCAGCTTACCCCAAAGCAGCGGCGAATCGCTTGTCAATATAGTCATCTGTCGAATCAAGTCCGAAAGGCGCATCAAAGCCCAGCGCGCCAGCATCGCCGTCAACAACATAGCGGCCGAGGGGGGTCTGTCCCAGAGCAAATGCAAGCAAGCGTCGCATTCCATCTCGAGCAACAAATCTGTCTACCGCCGTCGCATAATAATTGGGGTCTACCAAGGGGGCATCTTTTATATCAGAGGAGGCGAGCGTGACGCTTCCGCGCGATGTGGGCAGAAGATGAACCATGAGGGAGGAAATGGTAGATCCATCTGGCAAACCAGCGTACACAACGATGTACTCGTTGAACGTACGCTCTTGATTGAGCAACGGGTGTGTTTTGAGGTCAGGTTTGCTACCCTCGTCCTCTTCAATTGCCTTTGCGAGGCCTTCTTTATCACCGACACCGGCTGATACGAGAAAGTCAGCGGGGATGCCCCAGCCATACTGGGCCTTTTTGAAGAGAAGGTTGCCCGACCCGATAGCGTAACCAGCAGAAGGATCCTTTAGTTTCCACTGGACGGGAAAGAGACCATGGTCAACCAAATGCTGTCCAACATCTGGGGAGATGACTTTGGGGGTGATATTGTGCTTGGCCAGCTCCATAGGAGGCCCAATACCAGACAGCATGAGAACCTGGGGTGTGCGTATGGCCCCTGCAGATAGAATGACGTCCTTGCCCTTGATCTCAGTGCCATTGGCAAGCTGCACACCGACGGCTCGATGGGGTCTGCGACTATTGGCATTGGGCTCCAAAAGAACCTTGGCCACCAGCGTCTCGGTCAAGACCGAAATGCCGTCCAGGGGATACACAACGGATGCGATCTGGCGACGACCCTCGCGTCTGTTCTCGAACAAGTCGCCGACGCCATTTGGTTCCCCGGCATTTCCATCCAAAAAGGGCAGACTATTCACTCCAACGTCCTTCCAAGAGTCGAGAACCTTTTCGCGCAAGGGAAATTGGCGCTCGGTGGAGATGATACCCTGGATATAAACAGGACCATCTCCACCGTGCTGTTGGGGGTTGATTGAGGCATTGGCTACCCTCTCGGTCTCGCGGAAGTAAGGAAGCAAGCCGTCGTAGCTCCAGCGATCATCGCCAACCGTTTCTGCCCAGAGATCATAGTCCCGCTTAGCACCTCGGCTCCATCCTCCTGTGCCAATCGGTTAGTAAATGAGGTTTCGCGTCATTGTTTTTTGCAGCTAGTCCTTTTCACGGCCATGCGCGCCAGGAACTAGCATGGCAGAGAGCACATCTTACCGACATTGATCACGGTACCACCACCAAGCGCTTTCCCACAGGGTAGGTCAATTTGTCGATTGTTTAGATGCACTTGCGGGACATTTTGTACTTCCAGTCGTATTGGCCTCCCCTGAGATTTGTCGAGTTATAGTAGACTACGCTCGGGTCATTGTTGGCGTTTGCGCCAGCCTCGATGACGAGGATCTTCAGCGCCGGGTGGTGATGAAGCAGGCGATTGGAGGTGACGGCGGCCGAAAGGCCTCCTCCGACAAAGATGTAGTCCCAAAGCATATTCGACGAAATGATGGCGGCCTGTTCTCAGGACATGTCAAGCTTCCGAGGCAACGGAGGGGCAGCGCGGGGAAGTGTTGGGAATAGGCCGCCTCATATAGCGAAGCGGCTACACTTTGTGTCACTGTCCGGCTCGGCGCGCAGCATGGTGCAGCTGCAGGCAGGCAACTGTGGCGCTGGATACGAGGCATCTTTGGGAGGGCGGAGGCAAGTTGGCAAGTTTGCACCTCATTGTAATCATGATCTGGGCGAAATCCAGCAGGTGATTCAACTGGTAATACTCACGGTGGTCAGTGCGTAGGAACCCAGTGGTGAAGTATTTGTAGGCCAGATTGGATTGATCTGGAAGGAAGCAAAAATGACTGGCAGGCCTGATACATGTTGTGCAGGTGGTTTGGGTGGTAAATTAATGTCAACAATATTATAATATAAATTGACAGGATTGTTGAGCATTGTCTTTGGCATACACCAATCTCGGACGCTAGACGTGACAAGAGGCATCTATCTAGTTACGAATACGGAGTAACTTGTAGTTGACTTTTCCCGAGTAGCGGGCCGGCCACGCCTCCTTGTTTCCCCAAGTTCGGAGGAATCCGTAGTTCCAGAGTATTGTTCTAGAATAAAAAGGTCCGGCGCGTCTTTCCATTTGTGAGCCCGAGCGCTCTTCCGGCCTCGGGAATTTTTTCTTGGCGCAGGGGCTGCCCCTATCTTCCTGTCTCAGAGCTGCGGGACTCTTGCCAACGAGACTGGCGTGATGGCATAGTTGCAAAAGACCCTGGTACCGAGCCGGGGCGGGATGGGATGTCGAAGGCTGATATTTTGACAACAAGAATTGGTCAAATGACAACAAGCTAAACCGAATTAGTATAGACCTTACCTACGTCAATTCTCAACGAGTATTGATTGCATCTATCAAGGAGGCTGCCACGATGGCTGGAATTGATAAATTCACTATGATAAAGCCGGCGGCATTAATTATTAACTTGTTTAGGCGTCGTTCTAGCCCCTAAATCTACGATAATAACACCTTGTATCGCCTATATCGCCTGTATCGCCCGTATCGCCTGTATCGCCTGTATCGCCCGTATCGCCTGTATCGTCTGCATCGCTAATAACTCGGGCGCCCGGTGCACGTCCTCGTCGAGCGTGAAGCTGATCTCGCCGTCCTCGGGTCTATACCAATTCGGTTAGCTTGTTGTTATTTGACCAATTCTTGTTGTCAAAATATCAGCCTTCTGGGATGTCGGCCGGTGTATGATTATCCTAAAAATCACGACCTATGTGGCTTAGATCGCGATCTTTTCCCTTTCCCTTTTCCTGATGTCTGTCTAGGTATTTCTTCCAGGCCCTTTCATCATCCGGTCTTCTTTCAAGAATAGCAAGCTCCATATTCTCGTCGTTGAAAATCCAATCGTCGGGAATGTAATCGTCATCAGCATCAGGATCCGGAGTTCCAGCTGCGCCTGCTAAGAACAAGATCATCCACATTGCCCAGCTGAGAGTATATTTAAATATACTTTAATTCTAATATTAATAATAAAGGAAGTAACGCTCTTAATAGTTATACTACTTTTACTATGATATTTTTGATCTATCTAACTATAATCTGCTTAAATAAATTTATACTAATTTTTCTACTATACCCCTTTTAGCTATGCGGTTGGTAGGGGGTTGCGTGCGGCCCCCCGTGTCCGACGTTACCAGTAGTATAAAGTACGTGAGCTGTAATTCTTTCTGACAAGTATTATTCGCCACTGTCTAAATTACTATCCGAATAAGACAGGCCAAGTACCAGTACGCCAATGTAGCTGCAACCCCCTCGAGCGTGCGCCAGTACGACATCACTTTGGGAATGGTGCCTCCAAGGATACGACTAGCGACTAGCTGCCGTCCACGTTGCACCTGTCCTGCTACCTACATAGGTAGTTGAACGAGACTAGAGAGAGGGCGCAGGGCCGCAGGGCAGACTGACAACATAGCGAGCTGAAAGTGTTCCACGCATAAGTGACCACGAAGGATAAGTAAAGCATAAAAAGTCGGACAATATAAAACTCAAATTGCTACTATACACAACAGAACACCTCGGCGCCCGTTGACCCCAGCCACAGGACTGCGGTGGGCTACATTTCACAGGAAATTGAAACTTGGCTGTGCTCCGTCTATTTGCCTTTTGTTAAGCGTCGCTAGTGTCCGTTCTACCAGCTCCAAAGCTGCCATCTGTACAGGTGTGACAGTGACAGGTCAATGAACTCTGACTTATCGTTTGTGACTGGCTTTATGCTCCTTTGCAAGATTTGTTGGGGAGAGAAGGAATGGAACTCCATGCGGAGATATCCAGTGACGGCTTTGTTCCAGAGGAGCAAATAAAGTAACCAGCCCTGACTCAGTGCTCGCAGGGGAACGGGCTGTTCTACAAATATCATTGGGTCGTTTACCGGCAGATGGCTCGAGAAACAGCCAAGGGTATGACTTGTTCCAAACTGGTGTGTGTGCACATGCTGATCACAATGCTCCATCGCGAACTAATTCATGTTAAACGGTGTTGCTTCCCGCCCCCATCCCTGACTAAATCCGGCGTGCGTGCTCAAAAACACCCCCCGACTCCGTAGTTCGAGGACTGTACATTGGTAGCTGAACGAGCCCGGGCTCTAGCCTCTGACAAGGCTCAGTAACTAACTGCTAACTAGATCAGATTGCCCACTATTACTTACAAAGGAACCAGGCGCAATTATTAACCCCCATTCCATTGCACTAGCCGAAGCAGCTTGTGGCGTCGTGAGACATGGACTCAGACGTCCACCGTTAAGGTGCCCATGCGCATCTTGACTAGTTAGTTCCCTTGGCTTCATCTTTCCAACTATTTCGATACATATACTCTTCCGCCTCCCACCAGCCCTCCCGCGCTCTTGACCCCAGCCCAGATCTGCATCTTCAACTTGACGACTCCCCTTCAGTTGTGATGGCTCAACGGCGCAGAGCCAGCGCCTGCCCGACCACCGAGACAGCCATCACAGACTGCCGGGCGGACAACAAATAAAGTCGGACCCTTGATTGACTGTCCGTGGTGCCGACGTCGAACTGCTCCCACCATGGCGACCGCGACCCCTTACGACCTTGTGGTAGCACAGCGCCGCCCGCCCATCACACCCGCCGGCGCCGGCCTCATTGCCACGGCCATTATCATGCCAGTCATTGCGACCCTGTGGACAATGGTCCGAGTTTGGACTCGGAAATTACGACGAGTTTCGGCGTGGTTTACTGAAGACATCTTGTGCTATCTTGCGGTCGTATGTCAACCCGGAATTGACCTGCAACGTGCTCGCCTTGTACTGACATGAGCTTGGCTAGGTTTTCTTCTGGGGTCTCGGGGTAAATTACATGTGCAGTACGTTGACCTACAGCACAGCAAGACATCTAGAGACTGGTCCGATGCTAACTTGTTGGCAGTGGTGATACTCGGTGGCGCTGGCAACCATCTCCCACGACTTACGGGAGGCGACTACCTCATGCGATTCTCTCAAACCACGTTCGCCGCTCAAGTGTTGTACGCCTTGGCTCTTGGATGTACGAAAATGAGCATCACATGGATGATCAAGCGCATCTTCTTCGATGGTTCTCACGCTTGGATACCATACTGCCTTATGGCTCTCAACTTTTGCTGGATGATGCAAACCATTTTGACCGGCGCCCTGTTTTGTCGACCCATTGCATTGAACTGGGATCAAGATACCCGAGGCTCGTGTGGCAACCGAAAGGCCGTGTTCTCTGCCGTCAGCATTGTCGATATTATCACCGATATCTTGATCATTGCACTCCCTGCCAAGATGCTTTGGGGGATCCAAATGCGGAGAACGTACAAGGTCGCTATTGCCTGCATGTTTGGTGCTGGTCTAGTGTAAGTTGTTGCCCCCAAACGGTATCAGTACCCGTCGTAGCTTACATGTTATAGCACCATTGCATGCACGGCTGTCCGACTGTACAGTGTCTTCACCCTTGATTTCTCCGAATTGACTTACAACCCTGTGTCAATCTCCATCACCTGTATGGTCCAATCCGGTGTGGCCATTATCGTTGCAAGTGCGCCTCTTCTCCGTCCCGCATTTGATCGAACCGTTGATTCGCTGTCCTACTCGTTTGGCCGTGGCTCACGAAAATCAAGAGCGTCCAATGAGAGATTGTCGCGCCGCAAGGGCTCGACTCATGCAAAAAACTCCACGTGCGCCTCGTCACTCAGCAAGAATGCGAAAGGCCCCTCCGGTTTCAAGCAATTAACAGAAAGCGAAGAGAATCTGCGATGGGAGCTGGATGTCATACATGCTGACAAGGGGAAGACGCTGACTGAAGTATCGAATGCGCCCTATGGTGACGGCATAGATGACGAGGAGCTACCATCCGGCCAAATAAAGGTCACGCAGTCTACACATGTTTCCCACGTATAGCAACACCACATATACCGATGCGGAGTTTGGGAATGATCTATTGGCGTTTTGTCATGTTTCAGTGGATTGACATGCCCAGGCAGCTTCACCAGGTCAGGAGTCTCGATAGTATAGAAGAGACGTATATAATTGCATCCAAGTTGGAAATGAGAGCAGTTAAGAAAAAGATAGCGAGAAAACTCGTCTCATTAACTCGCATACTTGTATCGAAGCCTGACTTTACTTTCCTTTTCAACACATGGCAGTCTCGCACTTTCCAAGTCACAACAAGCCAACGAACCATAAGCACAGTGCATCCAGATACATGAGATACAAACCAAATCATCAAATACTGATGGCGGCGTTACTTTTTATCCAACTATTAAAAAAAATAAAAACATCTTCAGCTTCTAGAATAAGTGCAAAGTGAAATCAGTCACGTGATCGAACTACTTCGTGGCAAGAACGGGAGCGCAGGCCGATCGAAAGGATGTAGAAATCTACAATTGCTTCGTCAGAAATATTTGGATCCAATATATACCGTGAATACGCTGATTCGTTTAATATAGTTTATATATTCTGTACCGCTGCAGCAACACAGAAACCACTAAGCTACTGGTACGCTCCTCTCGCGGATGTGCCCCGCCAAAGTTTTCGGCACCAAGCTTCAGCCTGGCGATTTTCCAGCAAAGTCTTGGGCCACGACGCGCGCACCGCAACAGCGCTTCCACCTACGGTAGCGACTTGACCCAGACAATACGAATCGATTCTCGGAAGCTCTTTACAGCATAATAGACGGTAACAAATAGCCACGATGAGGCTTACGGCAGACCTCATTCGGGATTCCCTTTCCTATCTCAACCCTCTCAAGGAACGAGAGCTTGATCTTCGAGGTGCGTTTGAAAAGAGCAGATACTACATGACTTGATGGCCTGGGGACAGGATATATTCATTCGTTATTTTTTGGCATTCGCAGGACACCGCATTCCCGCTATTGAGAACCTCGGCGCCGCAGGGGTGAGTCCTGACAGTCCATTATTCGCCGTGGGAGGGCCGCCGGACTGACCGTCTTCATTTCGCATAGCCACACGACTCAATCGACTTTACCGATAATGACATTCAAGTCCTCGCCAACTTTCCCCTCTCGCCACGCATAACAACCCTACTGCTAGCGCGCAACCGGGTCGCCAGCATCCACCCGACGATTGCAAAGTCTATCCCCAACCTGAAGAACCTGGTTCTCGCGTCAAACAATGTCGCAGAGCTGGCAGACTTGGACATCTTGGGAAAGATGTCCCGTCTGACACATCTGGTGCTGGTTGACAACCCTGTGACCAAGAGAGAAGTAAGGATGCCCCCTTCGCGTGACAATGTGGTTGGGGCGGATCTAACACCGTACAGAACTACCGGTACTGGATTGTTTGGAAATGCCCATCCGTACGCTTCCTCGACTACCAGAAAGTGAAGGAGGCAGAGCGGGAAAGAGGTCGCGAGCTATTCGGCACCGAGGAGGAGCCGACTGCGCTCGCTGCCAAGGTGAGTTCCTCGACCTTTCAACCCAGCTCAACGTGCAGTCATTAACCTCTACATGTTTAGATTATGGGCAAGAAGACGACGACTTTTGATGCGCCGGCAAACGGCGACGCAGAACCGCGCTCGAAGCTCTCGAGAATAAAGTTGACGGACGAAGAGAAGAGGAGACTACAGGAACGGATCAAGAAGGCGACGAGCTTGCAGGAAATTATCGCGCTGGAGAAGGAGCTGAATGAAGGACGCATACCGGCTGGCGTTCTCGGGGATCCTATGGAGGAGTAACTCGGCATAACTTGGGTTGCTTACTGGATGGTTTTATTTGCTTGAGGGGCTCTACATGCATTTGGTTCGGTCAGGCAAAAGCAACAGCCGGTGGTGTTATCGGATTTCTGCAGGTTCCTTGTTTTAAAAGGAAAAAAAATCTCATCCTTTTACCCCTATCACTTCCACGATAAGAGTACATACACTGCCCGAGCTGACGCGACTTACTACTGGCCACCCATGCTGACATCGTGGTTCCTGGGCTCTGCAGCCTGTCTCATTTCCAGCTCCAGTTGGTCATTTGGGTCATATCTATCATCCGACCGTAAAGCAAGGGTAAAGCTGGCCCTATCACCATTCACCCGAACGCTGCTGCTTCCATTTGCCACTTCTTGTGTAGCCTGAAGCCCTTCGTCCGAGGTGACATTTTCACCGCGAAGGTGGGCTTGCCTAGCGAGGGCCGCAGCCATAGCCTTTTTGAAAGGCACTGTCTTGGGGACAGTATCTTCCAGAAATTCGAGACTATCCTTATGAGAGACTGCGCTGGCTGGCAAAGTTGCGTTAGACCGGTGGCCCGTCTGTAGATCAAAATTGTGCGAGCACAACTTACCAACATCCTTGTACTGAATGTTCTTGCGCGGCTTTCTGTCTAGCTTGGCTTGAGTATGGGACTCGCTGGCGAGGTGCTGGACGAACATTTCCTACCAGAGTATTAGAGAAGATCAGCACCAAAGATGTGATTTTTGCAATAAACATACGGCGGCCAAAGTGATGACAAAGGCGGCATTGTTGGAGCACATGGCTACTTCAGGATCCTGGCTGATGATCTTCTTCACCCTCGACACTATATTGAAGTCAGCAAGAGGCGGCATATACATTGGGGTTGTGGCATCTGACGTGGAAGCTGAGTTTGCCCTGTAGGCTCCTTTCTAGGCGGAATCGCTGTCGTATTATAAGGCATGATGGATGTTGTGAATCAGAGTGGTTGGTAGAAATAGGCAGCGATGTATGGGCAGCGTGTCGGAAGTTTATCTCGTGCAAAAATATGGGCAAATGATATGTCTCGGGTCGCAAGATGGCAGTCGGGCATTAAGAAACTTGAAGACGATGAGGTGCCGGGTTGACGTGATGAGTACTATTAACCTAACGCGACAAAAGTGAAGGCGTGGAGTTGCAAGTGCTTTACGCGTTAACTTTACATGTGGTGGTGCGTGGGTCTGCACTTCCACCAACCGCGAAGCCCCTGTAACATTGCGCAACCTACAACCAACCTTCTGCGTCAGCCCAGCCTCGCAGCACTCACAATTTCGACAATCTACCGCCCATAGGGCACAACATGCGGCGCACATAACTGCACACAATCGCACAATAGAATCCGGTCCTTCGGTCAAGCCCCCAGCTACATCCGTCTTATCTTGGTCGAGGCTGCCCCGCAACAATGGTCCGGCTGCTGAGAAGATGAAATCCCCGACAGCATCATTCCGGTCGCAGCCTGGGCGGCGGCCGTCCATCAGCTCCCGGCTATCCTTTGCGGTGTCGCATGCCGAGTCTGGAGAGGCCATCGGCGCCACCGTGCCCGCGCAGGTGCAAATCGCCGAAGAAATCGCCGAGATTAAGCGATACGAAGACTTTACCACCATAGACTGGGTGCAGGACGCCGCCCGCGAACAAGCGAGACGAAAAGCGAAACAACGCCGCGCCGCTGGCCTGTACGCCCAGGGGCAGACGACCTGGCGCCATCGATTGTCACAGACATATGATGCTGCGCAAGGATGGATCGTCGTCACCATCATTGGGGCGGCCATTGGCCTGAATGCAGCATTCTTAAACATCATCACTGAATGGCTGGCTGATATCAAGCTGGGCCACTGCACAACCGCATTTTACCTCAACGAAAACTTTTGCTGCTGGGGCGAAGACAATGGTACGGTATTCCCGAACAGAGAGTCTTGGCCCGTTGCTCATGCTGATATTTTGCAGGTTGCGATCGATGGCACAAATGGACCGGCTTTGGCCCAATTAATTACTTTGTCTACATGGCCTTCGGGGTATGCAGGGTGACTCTTCTCGCGTAATCCACGCGTTGCTAACAATCACAGACCATATTTGCTTTTATATCTGCCACCTTGGTCCGATCATTTGCGCCCTATGCGGCTGGCTCAGGCATTTCGGAAATCAAGTGCATCATCGCAGGCTTTGTCATGAAGGGCTTCCTCGGATTCTGGACCCTCATCATTAAATCTATTGCCCTGCCGCTAGCCATTGCCTCTGGACTCTCCGTTGGAAAAGAAGGCCCCAGTGTGCACTATGCCGTCTGCACCGGCAATGTTATTTCACGACTGTTTACAAAGTACAAGAACAATGCCTCCAAAACGCGAGAGATTCTCAGCGCCTGTGCTGCTGCAGGCGTGGCCGTTGCCTTTGGCAGTCCTATCGGAGGCGTGCTGTTCTCTCTCGAGGAAATGTCCAGCTACTTTCCCCTCAAGACCATGTGGCGCAGCTACTTTTGCGCCCTGGTTGCTACTGCTGTTCTCTCAGCAATGAACCCATTCCGAACGGGACAACTTGTCATGTTCCAGGTCAAATATGACCGCGACTGGCATTTTTTTGAAATTTTGTTCTACATCATTATTGGTATATTTGGTGGCCTGTATGGTGCCTTCGTGATCAAGTGGAACCTGCGAGCACAAGCGTTTCGGAAGAAGTATCTCAGCAACTATGCGATCCTGGAAGCTACTTTGCTTGCCGCTGGAACTGCTCTGCTTGCGTACCCAAACGTCTTTTTGCGTATTGACATGACTGAGAGCATGGAAATCCTCTTCCTCGAATGCGAAGGCGGCGAGGACTACCAGGGCCTCTGTGATGCGGACAAGCGCTTTTGGAATATCATGTCGCTCATCACTGCTACCGTCTTGCGAATGTTTCTGGTCATTATCTCATACGGCTGCAAAGTGCCCGCTGGTATCTTTGTCCCCTCCATGGCTATCGGCGCATCTTTCGGACGAACAGTCGGCATCATTGTTCAGGCAATTTACGAAGCAAACCCAACCAGCGTTTTCTTCTCGGCTTGCAAGCCCGACGAACCCTGCATCACACCAGGTACCTACGCGTTTTTGGGCGCAGCTGCTGCCCTGAGTGGCATTATGCACATCACTGTCACCGTGGTGGTGATTATGTTTGAGCTTACGGGCGCTCTGACCTACATCTTGCCAACTATGATTGTGGTCGGCGTCACAAAGGCCGTGAGCGAGCTCTTTGGAAAGGGCGGTATTGCCGATCGCATGATTTGGTTCAATGGATTCCCATTCCTGGATAGCAAAGAGGATCACAACTTTGGCGTGCCAGTTTCGCAGGTCATGCGCTCCTCGGTGGTCTCGCTTCCTGCAAGCGGTCTAGCACTAAGTGAGGTGGAAGAACTTTTGGTCGACGATAAATACCAGGGTTTCCCGATTATTACGGATAGCAACACCAAGATTTTGGTCGGTTACATCGGCCGCACGGAGCTGAGATACGCGATCGATCGCATCCGACGTGAACGGCCTATGAGTCCGTCTGCGCGATGCCTTTTTACGCCACCACCCCCAGCCAACTCGGCAACCTCAGTTTCTACAACTGTCACTATGAATATGGATTCCATGTCCTCCACGTCTATAGACTTTGGTCGTTACGTTGATGCCACACCAGTCACTGCGCATCCACGGCTCCCCCTCGAAACAGTCATGGAGCTGTTTCGCAAGATTGGGCCCCGTGTTATCTTGATCGAATACCATGGCAAGCTGGCTGGGCTTGTCACCGTCAAGGACTGCCTCAAGTACCAATTCAAGGTGGAAGCCGAGGAGAACCCAAAGGATGACCAGCACATTATAGAGGGACAGGAGCAGTTATGGGGCGTTATTCGTCGCGCCAGCACTTGGATATCCGATCGTATACTGAGCGCTTCCAGAGGCAGGATTCGTCTAAGCGGGCAGTTCGACGAAGAAAGGCCAAGAAACCGAGGTGGCGCGATCCTGGATGGTGACGAAGACGTTGGCGATGAGGGGGTGGAAATGGAAAGACGCCAATCCTAATTCATATACACTTGGCAGTTATATCGAGCATCATTTTTCAAAAGCATAGCCGTGGTAGGCTATCGGGGAGTGTCATGATCAGCTACTACACAGTCTACAACACTAAAAGCTTGAATTATTGCACTGGCAGGTCCAGGACGTCCTCGGCATCTTGATCCCTGTATGCGAGCTCCGTTGCCTCCTCGGTGGCGTCGTGTTCGTCATGGACAATAAGGGGTTCTCTCTCCCTGGTAGCATCTGCGGAGACGGAATCATCACCGTCGTTTGTGCGTCCAGTAATGACGTTGCCAACGACGAGCAGAGAGGCCCCAGCCCACCAGAGAGGGGGTAGCCGTTCAGAGAAGACGGCAATGCCCAACAAAGCGGTGACAATGAAATTTGTCGAGGTATTCATGATGGAGACTTGAGTCGCCGATGTACCTCTGGCCAAGGCGGTCGTAAATAATGACCACATCTGGTAGAGGGTTAATAAACGTCCCGGAAGAATATTGAAATGTATGACTTACAACGCCGTTGAATACCAGGTTCAGGATAAAGAACATCTGTAGGGAAAGAAATCGTGAGTAGATCAATCTTGACACGGAGTTGCCAACACTTACGGCGCGAACCACATATTCAACAACATTCTCGTACTCTGACAGGCCCACGAGATTCGATATCGCATTGGAGAGGCGTGTCGTCAGCTCAGTTGTTGTTCTGTGATGTGTGAGTAGGAAATCGCCAGAGAGAGGCGTGGCAAGCGGCAGTGAGTGAGTGAAACATGTCCGCGTAGAGCACCTGTTCCGCGACGCCCGGGTTATCCCAAACTTACAATTTCGCAAAGGCGCCGTTGAAGGCGGCGCAGACGCCGCTGGCCATGGCGAAGAAGATCCATTGCGTCCGCGTGCTCCATTGAGCCGGCTCGGTGCCACCGGCTCGTTCCGTGGTCATTCTGGGCTTGCTGCGCGCAGAGTGTGGCTTCTCAGACGCGATCGTGTCTGAGGCTGGTTTGCGACGCTGTCGGACCATGGCAAATATATCATCAAGTTTCAAAAGGGCGCCCGCGGTAGGTATTGGTGCTGGATAATAGGGGGCGGCCGTAACGTCAATGGATGTGCCGGGAAGTTTCAGTGGACTGGCTAGCGGGGAGGAACTCCATCGTGTCACCACACTGACACCCCAATCTGAGGCACGCAGATTTGCCTCCGACGCATTACATCTTGGCTCCCGTGTATTTCAAGTTGATTTCATTTTGTCACATTTCCATAAAATATAGATAAAAAGAATGCTGATATCATGCTTGCGCCATCCGATAAGCTCCCGTCTAACCGTCTGATAAGACACCCCCAGCCGTGACCGTTGCACCAGTCTCCCGAGATCCATATATTGATGGAAAGATATAAACCAAATAACGCCGCTGAAGATGCACACAAAGCCGAGGCTCACGAGTCTAGTATTCACGATTAGAATGCCAACCGTACTGAGGTTTCTACGGACCCTCACCCGGTCGCTTCGCGTTGCAGCTGACAATCTTGACCTTGTCAGCCTGCACCGTATGGCTGCCGTTGTCCATCTTGAAGGTGACGTTCTTGATAAGGAATGTCCACACTTCGTCGCAGAGTCGGTAGGTATCGAGGCTTCCCTGTAGCACAGACAAAGGCAAAGGCAACTCGTTAGCAAATGTGCGTCCCTACTGCTGCCAGCCAGAGGCGCTACGGGGCATCTCTTTGGGCTTTGTACCTTGAACTGCAGGCGGCATCGGACGTTTTTCTGAAGCGCTTCCGTGATTGCCTGATCAAAATTTCCCAGGATCTTCATGGCCAGCTGCGGGTGGATGCGAGACTCGCTGATAAGGTCGTCGAGCGTATCCGTGAGCGCGAGGCCAATGCTGCAAAGGCCGGGTTAGCCAGAGTTCCGCCGCGCGCGCAGGCCAGTGGACTCAGTACCTGCTCCTGCGGTAGAGCTCATAGAACGATTGTGAACCGCTCGCCATGATGCCTGATTCCTTCCGCTTGGTTTATTCTCTTTGGGCGAAAATGGAACAGTGCAGCAAACGATATGTTGATCGCAGGTGCAGTGCAGGTGCCAAATTCCGATGACGCCAGGCACAATTGGAGATGGGTGAAGCTTGGCCTGCTGACTAATACTTTCGATCCTGCGGCCTCTCTCGTCATGTGACGTGCACCGTTAGTGGGTGCCTTGAACCAAGGTGTCTGAGCGGCGGCATTACAGGCGTCGCGCCAGATTGACTAGACCTAGAGCTCCGACAGCTTGCAAGCCAATGCCCTCAACAACGACGCAACGCCCTTGTCGTCACACTCCAACATCAAACAAGCCGGCGCAATGAGTCTCTACTATGGACTGGGCGGCATAGGGTCGTTTCTGACCGTTGTCCTATTATGTACGGCCTTTCCTTGGATGGACTAGGCATCCAGACCCTGGTTTGTGCTGAACGCAGCTGACGTCGTCGCCTAGATATGCTCTTTACCGGTGATGGCGAGTCCTTCAACGTCGGAGCTTTCCTCGAGAGCGTCTCACCCTTCGCATGGGCTGATCTGGGAATTGCTCTCTGCATCGGCTTATCGGTAGCCGGCGCGGCTTGGTGCGTCGAACTCTTCCCCCGACGTGCAGCAGGCTGCAATTTTGGAATTGGAATTACTAACGGACTGTAGGGGCATCTTCATCACCGGCTCCTCCATTCTTGGCGCAGC
The DNA here is from genome assembly GCF_000225605.1 of Cordyceps militaris CM01. Lineage (NCBI taxonomy): Eukaryota > Fungi > Ascomycota > Sordariomycetes > Hypocreales > Cordycipitaceae > Cordyceps > Cordyceps militaris. The sequence goes on from NW_006271971.1 coordinate 3,600,048, forward strand.
TGTCAAGGCTCCACGAATCCGAACCAAGAACCTGATTTCGATTATTTTCTGCGAAGTCGTTGCAATTTATGGCGTCATCATGGCCATCGTCTTTTCCTCCAAGATCGAAAACGTCTCTGGCCGCGACCTATACTCCGCCGATACCTACTATACTGGATTTGCTCTTTTCTGGGCAGGTCTTACTGTTGGCATGTGCAACCTTGTCTGCGGTATTGCCGTAGGCATCAATGGCAGTGGTGCGGCCCTCGCCGATGCTGCCGACGCCACATTGTATGTTTTGACTTGATGGATATGTCATGGTAGAATTCATCCGCTAATCGATATTCTAGGTTCGTCAAGATTCTAGTCGTTGAGATCTTCAGCTCCGTCCTCGGTCTCTTTGGTCTGATCATTGGCCTTCTTGTCGCGCAAAAGGCCCCCCAACTGGGCAAGACCGTTTGAGGTGGCAGGATATGTGTCTATTTCAGCAACGCCGAATCAATAAAGACATCTCAAGTAGCAATAATGAGTGGAGAAAATATATGCATTAGACTAACACGCGTGGTCTGGCGTTAGGAAAGGTCGGTCAGAGAAGCATATGCTTCCTGGATGTATTAATATATCCCTGGGTTAGCCGACATGTACATCAGCGCAAGGATCAATAAACTGCAAGATATTATCGTTTCAGTACGCGTTGCGCTTCTATCTCCAGTGACTACTTGGTGCCCTGCTTCTAGGCATAGCGGCTGGGTGGTCCTCTATGAACTCCTAACTGCATCCATCAAGAGGGCGTGAGCCTTGGAGCCCTTGTCCATTATTCCTCTGCCACTTGGCATGCATATCAATGCATTTGCAGACCGCAGGCTGCCGACTCTCGAGCTTCTCTGTCCTCCAGTACTGTTTGCCGTCAGCTGGCCATCGGCACCGACAGTCAGCACCGCGCGATGGTACTCAGGACGCGGATCCATGGGGAAGTCGTGGCCCAAAACCACGGGCACTCTAGGAAGGCCGACTGGATATATACCCGACTGCTTGTGGAGCGACGGGAGAACAAAGAGGTGAAAGGTCACAAGCGCCGAGGCGGGATTTCCGGGGAGAGAGAAGATGGCCTTGGACACGCGGCGGCCGGCATTATCCTTGACTGGGACGGTAGCAAATGTTGTTGGTTTGCCAGGCTTCATAGCGACACGGCCAAAATGAATCGTTCCTCCAAGAGACCGCTCAATGGTCGGCTTCAGGAGATCAAGCTCACCCATGGACACACCGCCCGTCGTGATGAGCACATCAGCCTGTCGCAGACCGGCGCGCAGAGTCTCCTCAAGGGCGTTGGACTTGTCTTTTGCGATGCCCAGATCAACCACTTCGTATCCCCACTCCTTTGCAGCTGAAATGAGCGTGATGCGGTTCGTATCGCGTACCTCGCCCAGTTTCAGTGCACCAGGCCGGTTGTACTCAATAATCTCATCGCCTGTTGATAGGATGCCGATGACTGGCCTTCTGTAGACGGAGGCTTCCGCCACTCCAACAGAAGCCAGAAGGCCGATTTCACCACCGACGCCAGAGATTTGCTCTCCTTTACCGAGGATGGTAGTACCTTGCTTGACGTCGCTGCCAACCTCGCGAACATTCTCGCCCTCTTTGACGCCTTCGGCCTGGATCTCCACTTCCTTTTCTTCCTTTCCGTCATTCGTCATACTCTTCAAAACAGTGTCCTCAACCATGATAACAGAAGTCGCCCCCGGAGGCAGAGGTGCACCGGTGGTTATTCTTGCAATCTGACCTTCCTGAAGAGCACCAATCTCTCCCGGCGCGGCATGTGAAACGCCAACGACGGGGAAAACGCCCTTCAAATTACCATCCTTTGGTGCAACAACGGCATACCCGTCGACAATGCTCGCTCTGAAAGCGGGAACATTCTCGCGTGCCTTGACTTCTTCAGCTAGGACGGATCCGATTATTTCTTGATCAATTTTTGAGCGCACAACCTCTGGCGGTGGTGTGAATTCGTCAATCATGGCAAGCGCGTCTTCGACGGATACCATGGGGTATGGTGATTCTCTATGGCGGCGTGTTGGCCCAAGAGATGGGTCGTTGGAAAGCGGGCTAGAGACTGGCCTCGTGTGACGGACTAGGTCGCCATGCCCATGCCCCTGGCTGTGACTGTGATCGTGTCCGTGGTGACCGTGTTCATGCGTATGCGAGTGGCCATGCGTATGAGAATGCTCATTTTCAATGATCCCAGCTTCCTTCTCCAGCTTCTTAGTACCACCAGAATGTAGCTGTCTGGAGTTAGCACCTGCAGCTTGTAAGCAGGCATGCGGCAGCGTCTTGATGATGGCCAGCAAGTTTTCTCTGGCTCCTTTAGGGGATCCTGGCAACGTGACAATAACAGTCTTGTTTCTTACGCCCGCAGCAGGGCGGGACATCATGGCGACTACATAGCTGTCAGCAGAAAGCCGCGAACGCTGGCGAAAGACCTACAAGGCGTGACAGCCAATGATGAAGACAGCATAGCATGAACTAGGCCAGGTGCTGGCTTATGAATTAAAGCCGAAACTGCCTGTGCTTATTCATCAGCATACATGATCCTATACAAAAAGAACACTCTCCGTACCTCAGGGGTAGTATCGGACACGGCGAACCCTGTGCCTCCTGTGGTGATGATGAAGTTTGGCGCATCAGGACCATCTGCCCACTGCATGATTTGCTTTTGAATATCAATGATATCATCGGAGACGATTCTTTCGTCCGCGACGACCCATCTCCCAGCGCCGTCAACATTGAACACTTCTCGGAGCACCGTAGCGGAGGCGTCTGTTGCGGGGTCCAGGGCCGCAGTGGTAGACACGATGAGGATAGCGGCCGTTAGTGAAGCATCCATGGTGGGGTTTTGGTTTCCAAACAAGAAACTTGTATTTGATGAAACCGGCTTGCAATTTCTTGGAGTTTGCGAGCTAAGCTTTGTCAAGAGAATGCGTCATCTATACACGTGCCACACCCCCACTGTATGCATAGTAGGGTGCTAGATAACCACAAGGCCACCATAGATAGCCATGAGGCCACGATCATGGCATATTTTACATTGAAGTATATTTAAATATAAAAAAAAACCTTACTACTTTTTAAATATTTTACATCTTATTATATAAAAAAGCTATTTATAAAAGAATTTAAGAATTTAATACTCAAAAGGGGTTCCTAACTCTTTCTATTTTAAGTATAATTTTAATTTTAGATATTATCTATCTATACTTATATTTAGTATAACTTTACGGCTTTTAGTGGCCGTATGGCTATCCAGCACCCTACTGTGCTGTGCATACAGTGGGGGTGTGGCACGTGTACGGAGTAGTGTAGACAATTTGTGCTGGAGCAGAGCTGTCTCGAAGCTTGTATCGAAGCTGCATCGAAGCTGTAGCAAGTTATCGGCAAGTCTATAGCGACACAGTTGGCGAAATTGCAGCCGTCCATGCCTCCTACCATTCACTGTGTCCGGCACGGGCAGGGCGTACACAACCTGTCTCATGACAACCACGACATGCCCGATCCCTCTTTGACGACGCTCGGCGAGGAGCAGTCACGAGAACTGGCCGAGAAACACGGTGGAGTGTTTGAAGGCGCTGAGCTGATTCTCGCGTCGCCGCTCCGACGAACCATCTCGACGGCGCTCTTGGCCTTCGAATCCATCCTGGATGGCGGCAGAAAAGTGGTCGCTTGGCCAGAGCTCCAAGAGGCTAGTGATCTGCCCTGCGATACAGGAAGCGACGTCGCAAAGCTGCAGGTAGAGTTTGATTCCTCCCCGGTAGATCTAACACTCGCTGTGCCCGGATGGGAAGTCAAGGTAAGAAGAGTTTAGATGGACTCCCCATCACCTTGCCCCATGCCGCGTCGTCTCGCGACAAGTGAGTTAATTCTAGTGTCTTTTGCTGTCAGACGGCGCAATCGGCCGCAAATTCAACCTCTCTTCTAGCTAGAGCAGCAAATGCCCGTGCTTGGTTGGCGAGGCGGCCTGAGAAAGAAGTCGTGCTAGTATCCCACGGCTGCTTTCTACATTTCCTCACTGATGACTGGGTTGGTTCGACATGCTCGCATAGTAAGTCTACGACCATGTCGCACACACGCATATCCCAATCTTATTCACCTCGAATTTGCAGTGACCAGCTGGAAGCATACAGAACTTCGCTCGTACAACTTTGTCGACGGCGGCGAGCACGGCCTATATCTTCAAGAGACGCCAGAGTCCCGGGAACGCCGGGGACTGTCACCGCTGGAGCCGACCCTAGCCGAGCGGTTCCGGCTCCGTGACATAGCAATCCAAAACTGGATCAAATGTGGTGTCATCTCATAGGCGTTGGTATTATCTTTACTTTCTATTATCCCTCTACTCCGTATAAGCTATGTTAGCTGCGCTGTATTTTATGTGTCACCACATTAATACTCCACAGTTCAGCGCCCCACCTGTTGCCCTGGATCGCGGCCAGCCTTCTAACTAAAACCTCGCTGTGTTTTCACACCTCCAGTTGCGCGTCACTCATCGTATCGCCGCCAGCAGTTAGTGAAAGCGGAAATCCCAACTAGTCGTCATGGTTCGCATAAAGGAGAGGTATCTCCTGGTAAACATCATTTACCCGCCAGAGTCTGCCAGCAAACATAAATCCGCCGTGCCATCTTTCGTGGTGCAACATCAACCCACAATCGAAAATCTCACAGCCCAGCTTCTTTTGAAAGCCATTCGCAATGGGGTCGCTCAGCTTTTCGGCGACCATGGATTGGGAGCCGTTGGCGGAAACTTAGCAGGTATGTATATATCTCTACACGGTGCGTGGTAAACAACATCCCTAATCATGAACAGTCAAATACTTATCGCTGGCCACATCAACCATCATTCTTCGGTGCCACAGGGAGCACTACCGCATGCTTTGGGCAGCGCTTACTCTCATGGACCACATTCCAGTCAAGGATGGACGTCCATGCACCTTTCGGGTTGTGCGAGTAAGCGGTACGATACGAAAAGCTGAGGAGGAAGCAATTCGCCAGGCACGTGCCTTGATCCTAGCAGCCAACGATGGCAGTGCGCTCAGCGCATTTCTACCTGTCGAGTCAGTTGACAACCAGACAGATGGTGAAGCAGAGGATGAAGTTGTGGAAATGGTCAGCGACGATGGCTGACGGGGTATCATTGTTTCCTAACTACTTTGATGCCACTATCAGCTGGGATGGACATGTCCCCAAAATCAGGGTCCATCTCAGGATTGCTCGGCGCCGATGGTTGCGGCGGCTGTATATCCATGTCCATGGCCTGTTGTTCCTGCTCGCGCCGAGCCTCCGCCTCCGCCTCTTGTTCCATCCGGTCATATTCATCTTTCTGGTCTATCCATCGCTCTTGGATGTCTTGAACATCCATCATTGATGCCTCATTCCGCATAGTCACTGCCCACACGGTGTCGTTTGCGCCCTCAGCGCTGCCAAATACATAGCCGCCGGCCCTGTCTATAACCCGAAGAAGGTGTGTCATGCTCTTCTTATTCTCGACTGCCAGCACCTCATAGCGCACCAGACCATAGCTTTCGATCATATTTGCAATGGCCTCGTGCAGTTTACCGAACTTGTCGCTTCGCAAAACGGGAGACTCGGCCTCCAGATAGGGAGTCAAATATGTAAGGTCATCGACGTCGGTATAGTATTCGAGGTTGAAAGGAAGCTCGTCATAAGAGGCGACTTTGTCGATTTTCGAGAGAACGTTCACATGCGGCATATCCATTTGGATCATGGCGCGGAGGGAGAGGAGAACATTCGAGACGTATAGAGACGGTTGGCTGAGGCAAATCGAATCGGACAAATGAACGGCAACAAACTTGACAATGTTAGCATAGGTCGCTTCCAGAGCCGACTAGAATACCCACCCGAAAGCTGCGTTTTTGCAGCTTGAAGAATATGTTGCGCAGAGAATTGTGATGTGTATATAGCTCCACTTGGCCAGGGCAATCAAATATGATATAGTCCTGGTCAAATTCTTTCAGACCTTCTTCTAGCCACTCGTAGTTGTGTTCCAGCTCTTCGAGAGCATATAAGATGCCGCCATTGGGGCCGAGTCTGTCCTCTCGCATGATGTCTTCGAGCTTGACGAGGCTTCGGATGTCCAGGGCGCAGGGGTAGTTGGTATGCTCATTTGCTGGATCGAGATTCACGACGGAGCATGCGCGCCCGATTGCGCCCATGAATTGATGCACTGTCGCCAAAGTTAGCCCTTGGTGATGTAGCTAGTGGTGGGCGTTTGTGACGTACTCCCATCGCAGTAGGTGCTCTTCCCCGCACCAGGGCTACCTAGCACGAGCTGAGCAAAAGGCATTGAGGAGATTATCTCGGGATTCCAGTCCAGAATTACTCTAGAAGCTTATTTGCGACGAAATTTGACCTTGGATTGCAGCATGAGCTAGATGAATGGACTCGGTTTGACCTGTTTACAGCGCGTGCCCCTCCAAAGTCACCCAACTTTTTGGTGGGGCTACCACTGGGGCGGCGGAACCTCGGGCTAAACAGCGTTGAACTCAGCTTAATTTCAACAAGCTCTCCTAATAAAAGCTACCTAGGTAGTTTTCCCTTACCCACGCAAAAATCTCCTCAGCTGTTCCGCCACGCAGCTTCTTCGCTGACTGGCACGCCAGCCTGCATGATGCTCTGCCACCGCGTCGGAGATCATAACCAGCCATGGCGTCCGACTTATCCACTGCTGCCACTCTGGCGGGCAGTCTCACTGTCGACATGAGCACTTCCACCGTCGAGCTTGCCCCCAAGGCTGGCTTTGGCTGGTTCGGCATCCTTGGCTGGATCATCCTCACCGCGATCAACCTCGTGTCCATGACCCTCTACTGGGCCATCCGCATCGTCACCATAACTGTTCCCAGCTTGCTCTACGCGCTGCTATCCGCTAGCTGGACGGTGACGATGAATGCTACCACACTGTATGTCTTTAACTGCTCTCTGCTGCTGCTGCCAGCTCTAACGCCTTTCAGCATCTTCATTATGGTAGCGATCGCATCGGCTGTTAGCTGGGTTGTGAGATACCGCATTCTGAATATGTACTCGCGACTACCGCCCGAGCCTCAACGCAAGGAGCCAGATATCGACCTCTTTCCTGATACCCATGAGGAAGGAATGAAATCTGGGCTCTCCAATTATCTGGATGAGTTTCTAAGCGCCATAAAGATATTTGGTTATCTTGAGAGGCCCGTCTTCCACGAATTGACCCGAAGCATGCAAACCAGGAAACTGATTGCAGGAGAGACGATCAATCTGGAAGAGGAAAAGGGCTTCTGCATTGTTGTTGACGGTCTAGTTGAGATCTTCGTCAAAACTGGCCAAGATGCCCGCAATTCTGGCCACTCTTCCGCTGAGCAGTCTTACCATGACTCCTCTGAAGACGAAGAATATATGGCTAGAGGCCAGCAAAACTACCACCTCCTAACGGAAGTGAGGAACGGCGCACCCATGTCTTCGCTGTTTTCCATCATGTCTCTCTTTACCGAGGACGTCAAGCTCAAGGTTGCGGATGACAACGAAGTCCAGCCAGAAGGCCCGGATTCTGGCCAATTCGTCCCAACGTCAATGCCAAATACGCCAAATCTGAACGCCAGGTCCGGACGGCATCCTCTTGTGACAGACCACGAGACACAGCCGCAGACACCACTTAGGGCTACTGGATCGGGTATCCCTCCAATGTCACTCAATGATACAGTGCCCGCCATCCACCAACCACCACAAAGACCGAAGGCACCGAAGCGTCGCGTATCGCAATCGGTTCATCCTGACATCATTGCCCGTGCGACGGTCGACACTACAATTGCTATCATACCTGCTCAGGCATTCCGAAGGCTCATCAAGATTTACCCCAAAGCCACTGCCCACATTGTTCAAGTTATTCTTTCTCGATTCCATCGCGTCACTCTCGCTCACGCCTTCAACTATCTCGGATTGACCGGCGAAGTCTTTCAAACGGAGAAGAACATTCTCAAGTTTACTTCTTGCCAACTTCCCAACGCATTGCGCGGAGATGCTCTCTCACGACTGAAGGCAAAGTTCAAGCGTGAGCGGGAACGAATGAAGGACAGCCAGGAATCAAAAGGCATCGCGCTTCACAACTCAACCATCATTCCTCAGCGTCACTCCAGCACGACTCTCCGCAAAGAGATTGTTAAACATGCTGTAGCTAAGCAACGCACCTCGTCCATGTCTAGCAATGTCGGCTCGCCGAAGGAACGGCCTCCCCATCAACACAAGGCACAGCCTGGCGACCTATTGACCGACATAAACCAAGCTCGCAACGGTCACAGGCAGTCAGACTTGGATCCCAAGACGCCACTTGCTCAGCGATCTTTCAATCCCTTCGATTCAGAGAAGCATGCACGAATCTCTGTGGACCCACGAGATCTCGCCGAAGAAGATGGCCTGTTCCGCACCTGCATCCTCGAGTGCATCTTGAAGACCCTAGGCCTCGATAACGGTGGTACGACCTCTAGAGAGCCGGAATCATTAGAGGCATCCCCCCGTATTGGCTACATGGATCAGCGCCGAGCACGGGGAGTCTTTCCGAGTAACGCTTTTGGGTTTATGGGGCCATTTGAGACGTCTATCGACGGCGAAAGTGAATCTGTCACCTCTAGCAATATGGGATTGCACGGGACCCCCAGTGCTGCTATGCTCTCGCAAGGGATGAAGAATGAGATGGAAATCGTATTCTTTCCGAAGGGCTCTATCCTTATCCAGCAGGGAGAACGAAGCCCTGGCATATACTATGTTGTGGATGGATTCCTGGATATCAGTGTCAGCCAGCAACCATCCCGAGAGATGTTGCACAAGACCAGGCCGAAATCCCCTGAGACGAAGAGTCCAGACAGGCCGAGCGGCGGAGGGAGCCACGAGCGTTCCCAAACTCATAAACACACAAGCCATCGGCGCAGCGTTGCGTGGGTGAAGCCTGGTGGCATTGCGGGCTACATTGGGGGTGTTTCGTCGTATCGTTCTTACATTGACGTGGTGGCAAAGACCGACGTTTATGTCGGCTTTCTTCCCCGTGCGTCATTGGAACGGATTATTGACAAGTATCCCATCATTCTGCTCACTATGGCAAAGCGATTGACCAGCATTTTGCCACGTCTGATTTTGCATATTGACTTTGCCCTGGAATGGGTACAAGTCAACGCAGGCCAGGTCATTTTCCACAATGGCGATGAAAGCGAGGCTATATACGTGGTGTTAAACGGTCGCCTCAGGCTCGTCGAAGAACGGAAGGATGGTGGTGTGGAAGCAAAAGCCGAGTACGGTCAAGGCGAAAGTGTCGGAGAGCTCGAAGTGCTTACAGAAACCGCTCGCCCCGGAACTCTGCATGCTATTCGCGATACGGAGCTGGTTAAGTTCCCACGCACATTGTTTAACAGTCTCGCGCAAGAGCATCCCAACATCACTATCAAGATCTCCAAGATTATTGCGGCCCGCATGCGTGCCATGATGGACGATCCAATGAATCTCGTCGGTGCGGATGCCGGCTCCGGTGCCATTCGAAACCATGGCAAATCCACGATGAATTTGCGGACTGTCGCAATTCTACCCATCACGGCAGGTGTACCTGTGGTCGACTTTGCCAGTCAGCTCATGAATGCACTCTCGCAAATGGGCATGCCGAATGGTGCTACGTCACTCAACCAAGCTGCTATCTTGAACCACCTAGGCAAGCATGCTTTCAGCAAAATCGGAAAACTACGTCTGTCCCAATACTTGGCCGATTTGGAAGAAATGTATGGGCTTGTAGTTTACGTGGCTGGTAAGATTTATTTGTTTTTGTTCTCGTTTTACACCAATCGAATGATGAGTAATCCTAAGCCAAAGGCACCGCCGCTGATGGTTCTTTAACTCTAATTTTTTCCTGACACGATTGACAATTGCACATTTCAAAATTTCCCCTTTCGATTTTGACAGAAACTAATGTCCCATTTTCTCGTTACAGATACCAGCGTCAACTCGCCTTGGACGCAGACCTGCATCGCACAGGCTGACAGTATTCTTCTGGTTGGCTTGGCGGTATCGTCACCGGAAATTGGCGAGTACGAGCGGTTCATGCTTGGAATGAAATCAACTGCATGGAAATCATTGGTACTGCTACATGCTGAACGATTTTCAAAATCTGGGTTGACAAGATCATGGCTACGAAACCGTATGTGGATCAACGGTGGTCATTTTCACATACAAATGGCTTTCACAGAAAGCGAAGTGAGGGTAATACCAACTTCGAAGAAACTTGGCCAAACGCTCAAGCAACAACTGCAAATTCTGCAGACCGAGATTCAAAAGTACACGACAAAGAAAGCACAGAGCTATTACATTCCTGACTCACCGATGAAGAGCGACTTCCATCGCCTGGCCCGTCGACTCTGCGGCAAGTCTATTGGTCTGGTCCTTGGTGGTGGCGGGGCGCGCGGCATTTCTCATATCGGCATCATCAGAGCAATTGAGGAAGCAGGTATCCCTATCGATATCGTAGGAGGCACATCTATAGGTGCCTTTGTAGGGGCTTTGTATGCGCGCCACGCCGACGTGGTGCCCATGTTTGGCTTGGCGAAGAAATTTGCTGGGCGCATGGCGAGTCTCTGGCGTTTTGCCCTGGACTTGACTTACCCGTCTGCCTCTTACACCACGGGCCATGAGTTCAACCGAGGCATCTTCAAGGCTTTCGGCAAGACGCAGATCGAAGACTTCTGGCTCGAGTTTTACTGCAATACCACCAACATCACGAAGAGTCGAAATGAGTTCCATACCAGTGGATACGCGTGGCGTTACATCCGCGCCTCCATGTCTCTTGCTGGTCTGCTTCCACCTTTGTGTGATGAAGGCAGTATGCTGCTTGACGGTGGCTATGTCGACAATTTGACTGTCTCACATATGAGAGGCCTGGGGGTCTCGAGCATCTTCGCCATCGACGTTGGTGCTGTGGATGACGACACACCGCAAACGTACGGCGACTCGCTGTCGGGCATGTGGGCGTTTTTCAATCGCTGGAATCCATTCTCATCGCACCCCAACCCGCCTACGCTGGCCGAAATTCAAGCGCGTCTTGCGTACGTCTCCAGCATTGACGCTCTGGAGAGCGCCAAGCTGATTGAGGGGTGCATCTACATGCGTCCTCCGATTGAGGCGTATGGCACATTGGATTTTGCCAAGTTTGACGAGCTGTACCTTCTTGGGTACAAATACGGCCAGGATTTCATGAAGAAGCTGCGCGAGCAAGGCAAGCTGCCTTTGTCGGAAGAGACGGAAGCGAAGCAGTCGATGCGGCGCACCACAGCACGCAGACGAGCAAGCATATAGACATAGACATAGATAACCCAGATGTATGATTATTGCAGAGTATACGATTAGCACGCATCAATACATGTATCAACTGGTCATGATATTCATTGGTCTACTATTTAGTGATGCATCATGATGTAGGTATAGTCGAACATGTAGGCAAAATCTCTGGCAATATATGTACCGAAGTATGGCGAAATCATTTCTTGAGCTATGCACCATGACAATACGCCGTGTCTACTACGCTTTGGCCAGCAGCGCTTCCGTCTCCTTGACAATCAGGTCAAACGTGGCCTGGACGTGCTCCTCGCGCACCGCAGCCGTGCTGGTGGACACGCGAATGGCAAAGACGGCATTGACGACGGTGCTGGTGAGGTAGACCTGGCCGGACGCGTTGAGGGTCTCGTAGAGGGTCTCGGTGCGGGCGTTGCGCTCGTCGTCGTCGGCGCCGACGACGCGAAACGAGACGAGGGCGAAGCGGGCGGGCGTAAACGAGACAAACAGGTCCGGGCGGGCGGCGAGCTTGTCGTCGAGCGAGCGGCCGAGGTCGATGCCGCGCTGGACGTGGGCGCGCAGTCCGGCGAGGCCGTAGCTGCGCAGGACAAACCAGAGCTTGAGCGAGCGGAAGCGGCGGCCGAGGGGCACCTGCCAGTCGCGGTAGTCGGTGACGAGGTCCGAGTCGCTAAACTCGTTGCGCAGGTAGGCGGGCTTGATGCTCAGCGCGGTGATGAGGTCGGCCCGGGACCGCACCCACACGGCGGAGCAGTCAAACGTGGTCAGCAGCCACTTGTGCGGGTTGAAGTTGAACGAGTGGAAAGCGGCGAGCGGCGGCGTCAGGTGCTGGTACTCTGGGAGGATGAGCGCGGAGCCGGCAAAGGCGGCGTCGACGTGCACCCAGACGTTGCCCTCGGCGGCGGTGGCGGCAGTGCCGTTGGTAGTGGTGGTGGTGGTGCCGTTGTTCTGTGCGCTCGTGTCGGCGGCGGCCAGAGTCGCCGCAATGCCGGCAAAGTCGTCGACGGCACAGACGTCGGTGGTGCCGAGCGTGGCGGTCAGATAAAACGGTTCGAGGCCCTTGGCGCGGAGCTGGGCGAGCTTGTCCTGGAGAGCCGGGCCGGTCATGGCGTAGCCGCTGGCCTCGTCGACGGGCACGGTGTCGAAGCGGACGCCGAGGACCTGGGCGGCCTTTTTGGTGCTCGAGTGGGCGCCGGCGCTGCCGAGCGCGACCATTCTGCTGCGGTGGCGCCACATCTGCTCGTCCCTGTCCTCGCCGTCGGGCAGGTGGGCGGTGACGCGGGCGAGGTAGCGGTCGCGGGCGGCGACCATGACGGTGAGGATGGCCTCGGAGGCGCTGCCGTGGAGGACGCCGCCGCCGTGGGTCGGCCCGCCGGAGAGGTAGCAGTCGGGCAGGGCGAGGGCCTTGGCGAGCCAGTCGAGGACGACCGTCTCGAGCTCGGTGACGGCCGGGGAGCAGATCCAGTTAAAGTGCGCGCCGTTGAAGGCGTTGGACCACATCTCGGCAATGTTGGCCGGGTGCGAGGCCGTGCACGCGAAAAAGGCCATGAAGCCCGGGTGCGCCCAGTGCGTGATGCCCGGCATAATCTTGGACTGCACGTCGGCCACAATGGCCTCCATCGACTCGCCCTCGAGCGGCGCCGCATCGGGCAGCAGCGGCCGGAGGTAGCCGGGCCGCACGTCGGCGAGGACGGGGCGCGACGGGATCGATTCGTAGTAGTCGGCGACTGCGGGACACACAAGTTTTTAGCTAGGGGAGGGAGAGGGGGGGTTGCGATTTCTCGGAGCGCCGACAGATGGGCGACGAACTTGGTCATGGTGGGGGAGGGGCAGCGCGACCATGGGCAAGGGCACAAGACGCGGGGGGGTGGCAGCGAGATTCCGCTACCAATTGCGTGGAAAGAAAGCAAGGGGAGGAGAGAGGACAGGGGGGGGGGGTCTGTTGGTCTCACATACTGTCGTCGACGGCCTTTTTGGCCTGCTTTCTATATTCGTTAATGTCCATGACGGTTGTTGCGGAGTGAACCGAGCCTGTTTGGCGCAGACAGCAGAGAATGATGCCAACGACGCTCTCTCTTATATCTCCAGAGATGCCTTTGTGCACCACAGTTTATATGCAGACTGATCGGCACTGTCACGGCAAGTGGCAAAAGGGCCGAGATGTTCGTCCAATGTCAAAGCTAGGTCACCAAAGGGCGCAGAAGCACACGAGACGTCCATGGGAATGGCGCGCGCGGAATCAGAGTTCCGAAGGTTTTGTGTGGTGGGTTTTGACTTACTTGCTCCGCCCTCGCACCATGTGTGGGGGAAACCGAATGAGTGGAATGAGCAAAGGCTGAATTGAATGCTGAATGCTCATAGTCGGTCAGCTTGGGGCTGGTGCTACGGTGAGGTGAATTGGAAGCGTTAATTATTCGCTAAAAAGGAACTAGGTTTGTAGAAAAAAAAAGAAAAGATTCGACTTGATAAAGATTGCCTGGTGCAGCCGCACATGATCTGCGCGCCTTCGCATGAGAAAAGAAAATGACGCCCGTATTACGCCGTGCAAAGTGCAAACATCTAAAGACGCCCACCCAGGTGTTGACATCATTTCGGTTCGTAAAAGAGCAGAAGCTCGCCAACAAGTGTCGGGCACTTAGTCAGCCTTGATGGCACTGCAACACAGTCAGTACATGATTATAAATGCAGAAACCTCTCTCGCCAGTCCAACTTACCCGTATATCCGCCTCACAAACGCATAGGCGCTCAGGAAGCCAATCGTGCCTGTCAAGAGCGCATACACGCAGCACGCAATAAACGTGTATACAAAAAACAACATGCTGCTCACAAAACCCGTAATATGCAGCTTGAACATGTAATACCACACAGAGTACGCAAAAATCCACACCGCGCTGCCGCCGCCCACAAAGAACGACTGCCACCACCAGTGGTAGTTCTCCGAGCACAGCTGAATATAGATCGTCACCACAGTCACCTCGGCAATCGTCACCACCAAGATGACCGAGACGACCGCCAGGAAGCCAAACATGTAGTAGAAGCCGCTCTTGTTCTGCCACAATGACTGAAACACAAACAGCAGCTCGATAAAGATGACGGCAAAAGGAATCAGCCCTGCCAGCAGCACCGCCTGCGCCGACTTGCTGTACCACGCGTGGTTCGGCAACTGGCGCGGAATCGCCGTGGCTTTGGTCGGGTGCTGCCACCCGCCAGCTTTTTCAAACCCGTAGTAGGCACCGGCGTACACAAGCGGCACCTGGAAGCAGAGCCACAAAACCACAATCAGGACGAGCGAGCCGAAAGGAATGGCCGTGCTCGACGCCTGTGCCCAAACGAACAAGTTGACAATAAAGACAAGACCAAACATCAACCCAGGAAATAGCAGCGCCGTCACCATGGCATTCTTGCGCCAATCTCTGCCATCAAAGCTCTTGAACACACGGGCAGAAAAGTAGCCCGAGAAGACGCCCGCAAACACGAAGAGGCCCACGCCAACACTGATGAAGCCTCCGCGGAAGCTAGGGTTCAAGAATCCCAGAGCGCTGAGCAGCACCAGTCCCACCGCCATGAAGAGAAGCTGCATGCCGGAGCCGACGAGCGGCGCAAGCAAGTAGCCATGTTGCGGTGCTCGGAAGACGTCGGTGTGAAGCAACTTCCAACCTGTGACATCCTCCAAGGCGTCTTCAGTGTCGGATAGATCATCATCCCGGCCATCCGTCCCCTGGTCCAATAACCCCGGTGGAACGTCCTTCATGACGCGCTTGCCGCGAGACTTACTCTCCAACGTTTCCTTGTAACCCTTAATGTCCGAATTTACAGTACGCGCAAAAATGACCAGGACAATGGCAGTCAGCATGCCGCAGATGATCAGCGAGTTGACAATGGCAAGCCAGTGAATGCGCGCACCGTCCTCTTGGTTTACAAAGTACAGATCCCAGCGGCGGGACCACTCGATCGTGTTATCTTCCCTAAAGTACACCGAGTAGGTATACGGGACTGACAGGATGCCAGATTCGCTCTCATCGTCGGCTCGCCGTTCCATCTGTTGCACATTTCCGTCGCCATAGCGTAGTGCGGCCTCGGTCGTTCTGTTGGGTCCAATATAGAGTTCCAAACCTCGCTCGACATGCTGCAAATCGACAGGGCAACCTTGGGCATCGCGTTTGCTACCACTGCCGATACTCTTGGGATAGACCTCGAAGCCGACTACAATCTTCTCGCCACGGTCGCCGGCCTTGCCAGGGGCTTTGCGATAGCGAATGACAATGGTGTGGTGGTTGTTGAGATAGTAGTGGGTTTCCCGAGTTGAGGGTGAGACCTCGCTGTAGCCGAGCTTGAAGCCCGAAGCATAGTATTTGCGCGTCTTGTCAACACTGATGAAGCTGGTGGCACCGGGGAGATTATCGACAATCCACTCGGTAACGTAGGTATCACGGATCATGTCCTTGGCGCGCTGCACGTCGTCCTTGTTAAGCTCCTTTGTACAGAGAGCTTTGCACTGCGTCTCCTGGTTCATGATCAATTCAATATCTGATATTCGGATTCGATCGCCGCGGAGGACTTCGCCGAGGTTGAGAGGGACGTTTTTGCCGCTGAGCAGGCCACCGACCGACTTGGGATGATCGGACGGCGGACAGACGAATGGGAGGTCGTAGTAGGCATACTGGAGCTGTGTGCTGTCGGAATAGGCCTTGTTAACCATGAGAGGAACTGATTCGCCAGCTTTGTAGCTTTTGATTGAGTATCCTGCCCTTGAGTTAGCAAGTGTCTAGGCGCAGGGAAGCAGAGGCGGTATCGGGCGCCAGCTGCGACATACCTGGTACATAAAAGGCATCGACAGAAGCCAACAGAAACAAGGGCGCCAGGCCACCGAGGCTGGAAGCTGGAAGCCGGACCATGGTGCACAATCAACTGCCAGGTCGTGTGACACGAAGGGGGGGGTTCGGACGTTGAGCTCGGCTGGTGCGGAATCAAGGATGACCGAGACAAAGAAGGTGTAGATGGCAGTTGTATCGGGCCAGATTCGATCGCGTGCAGATGATCTTCGAATCTAGCATCAAAATCGAAGCCCCTGGAAATGGCTATAAAGGTGATGGAATATTGCGGCAAAAACGAGTGTAATTGGCACTAATGGCCAGGTAGGGGGGTCGACGAGGGGGCAGGAGGAGTCGAGGACACGCTGGGATGCAGCCAAAGAGGCGCAACTGAAGAAGAAATGCGTAGTACTGTCGAGCTCGACGGAACAAGGGTCGCGTCGAAAAGGCTGAAGACGGTGTGACGAGAAGAAAACGGACAGACGAAGAAAAAAAGGGTTATTAGGGAGGCTAACGCCAAACGAACAAAATGCCAAGTCAATCCATCTGTCTTAACCCAAGCGATACGGGGGTGTCAGGGCGGGGGCGATCTTTGAGGGGCCCGCTGTAACTAACGGTACTACCTACCTAGGTAGTTAATATGTAAGGTAAGTCACTTCTCTGAGCTCTCCAGCTGCCTCAGGGTGCATGGCCTCTGGAATTAGCGCACATTCAGTCGGAAAAGGGGGTCGGCCAGCGAGATTCTTGGCATCTTTCTTTTTACCTCAACAGAGAAACCAGGCTGCGACCCCGGGCCAACCTTGAGCCAATCACAGGCCGCGCAGCTGCCACGCCTCACAACACTGATCCAGCTTGATGCATCGGCAATGACATGATGGCTAGTGTGGTTGCGTGTTGGTCTACATTCCAAAGTCGATGAGACCATCTGCAGGTAATACAAAGATTCGGCCACGTCATAGAAACAAAAGTGACTTGTTTAGGGGGGTTCTCTTTGAGGAGCCATTGTATTCGTAGGTCTATGTATTACCAAGTCCATGTCCTTGTAGTATATGCGGCTCGGAGCCTCCAAAATCAACAATGTGGAAACAATTTCACATCATCCCAGCGTACATGCTTGAAAACTCGATAATGCTTTTTGCAGTGCTCTTCTATAAGACAAATGACCCAGGTGAGGATTAAATAAAAAGACGCGCAATGAAATATAGTAACTTAGGGTAAACAAATAAGAAACAAACAACAAAACTATTAGTGAATGACAAGTCGTGGGTATCGTGATATAGGAATCAGGCGACTGGCGCTACTGGAACGGCCGCTCTACGGCTCAGCTCGCTGTAGCCAGGCAAAAGGGTGTTGGTTTGTGGTGCATCCTCCGAGGCTGCACGGCGAATGCGCGGGCGGAGGTAGCTGTCAGCTGCGGCCTCTTCGTCGCGGGCCATGACACTCTCAAAGCTGGGCAGCGTGCCGCCTTGGGGATCGTCATGGATGGTCTCAACGCCAACCTGGACCGGTACCGACAGCGTCATGTTGGTGTTGGTGGGGCCAACGCTGAGGCACAGCTGCAAGACATAGGTGCGCGAGATGAGGCACGAGTGGAAGGTGGGCAAAAAGATCTTGCGGTTGGTGTTGGTGATGGTGAATGGTATGTCGAGACTAGCGACGTGCTTAATGGCCGAGCCAGCCTTCTTGTTGCTGTTGCCGCTGCTATTGGCCACGCCATCCGTGTCCGGCGACAGGTGCGAGCTCGAGTAGCCCGAGTCGCGGCGGCCCGTGTCCATCTTTTCTTGCAGCCACGAAATCTTAGACACGCTGTGGCTAAAGACAGGATTCGTCGTGACGTAGTTGAGGCACGGGTTGCCGTGGTAGGCAGTGCGTGGGCCCAGGTTGGGCATGTAGTTGACGGGGGCCGCGCCAAAAAAGGTTGTGGACAACATCTTAGCCGATACCGAGTTGATCTTGGGCGGAGCGGTGTCGACGGAGTCGGGCACGAACTCGAGCCTGATGTGTGCAGCCGACAGAGAGGCATCGCGGCCATCGGCGGAGAACATGACAGCCTCGGGTTGGGTCGAGGTTGCCGTCAGCTTGCCCGTCTTGGCGGAGAAGAGGTTTTTGCGGATCGTCTTGGTCTTGACCATAGTGTAGCGCTCGTCCCGGAAGGTGATGTCGAGGGGCGCATCCTCGGGGCTGGCGGGCAGCACCTTGACAACGTGCTGGCCTTCCATCACCTTGGTGGCAGCGAGGCCGTCGTTTTCCCGCTTGACGGCGCGGGCCTTGACGGCATACTCGATCTGGGCCATCTCGGGGGCCTGGTCGTCGGCGCTCCAGAATCCAATGGTCGGGGGCAGGCGCAGGTGGTGATCGAGGACGTCGCCAACCTCGCACTGGTGCTTGCAAGCGCCCATGGGAAGCTGGTGAGGGACGACGAAGTGGAAGGGAATGGTGTAGGTGCGGCCGGTCTTGAAAATGCGGTCCTCGGGGACATGGTCCTCGGAAATGGGCATGCGCAGCTTCAGAAAAGGCCTGAAGGAGTGGGATGGGTATTGCTGAACAAAGTCGAGGCGGGTGGCGGCGATGCCAGTGAAGACAATGTCAAAGTGGTCAAAGGCAATGTCGCGAAGCGTCTTGATAATGGCGCGGCCAGCAACGACGGATCCCGAGGTGTAGACCCTGGAGTTGTAATGGCGATCGATAATGACATCAATGGTGGGCTTAAGGGCGGCTACCGCCTTGGAGCGAGCAGCCGCCCGGCCGCGAGGGTCATTGGCGTCGGGCATGTCGGTGTTGTTGTTTTCTTGTTTTGCTTGCAACTCGATGGGGAGTTTGGTCGTGCAAGGTTTCCGCGTTGTTCGAGGATGTAGAGAGAGACGTATATATAGGTGCGTTTATATCAGGTCCATAGACAGACAACACCCTTGAAAATGACGTGCTGGGTATGTGGATGACAAATGACTGAGCACGAGGCTATCAAAGGGCGTCGAGTTGTCAAGAGGATGTCAGGATTAGTGATTAGGGAACACTAGCTGCCGATCAACGAGCGAGCAAGTGATGTTGTGAGGTGTAGTGTAGCGGTGAGAAGGATGCGAAGCGATGTGCAGGTACAATTTGAAAAGCAATGGGTAGGTTGGTGGGTGGTAGGAGAGAGGGCATACGCTCTTTTTTATTTCATACGAGAGATGGAACTGGTCACTTGTTCATGGGGGGGGTGGCCAAAGGAGCCAACTACCTAGTCTCAAGCGTCGGATCGAAACGGCGACTGCACTCTCGCTCGGATGAATGCTAACAAAAAGTGTGGAGTGTCAAGCTTTGGCGGTAGTACTAGGTAGGTAATTGCTCGCCGTGTTTTGTGTTGGCAGCTGGCAAGTCGGCATTGGCAAGTGCAGCTGGCAGACGCGTTTGTAGCGGCGGTAGTGGTACAGGCTGGGCGTGTGACCTGGCAGGTGTGGCGAAAGCAAACGCCACACATGTATGGCCGCAACCGCTACTGGAAGTACGTACAGCGCTCTTGACACTTCTAAAAGCCACCCGTTCATCCTCCGATTCGGATCCTTACCTAGAATTAATTAGTGGCGCCGTTAACTCGGTATTATTAGAAAACTAGAAAATTCTGCCAACCACCCAAGCGCGCCGCGAACAGAAGGATCCATCTTGTCCGAGAAAAAAAAAACCCATCCATCACCATCCATGGCCACTATTCCATGTCAATGACACACAATGCTCCCAAACCCGCATCACCAGCCTATCAACTCTGCGATCTCGCCAGAATCAGCCCTCATCCCGCCGTACCACTGTACATGAACTTTCCGCATTTTTCTACGACCTCATCTTGTTGACTTTCGTTCTTCTTTGTTTCTTGCCGCGGCCAGTGTGTGGGAGGGGGCGAGGAACGGAATGGCCGAGAACCGACGCTGCCTGGCACTACCTAATAATACAAAACACGGACACAAAAAATATGAGGCTGTGGTTCACGATGCCTGAGTGTCTAGTCAGGCACACCCTGTCGCCTGCGATGACGAGAAGACCCCTCCCTGCAGTCCCCTCCCACCATCTTGTGAGGCTCCTCCCACCATCTTGGCAACAACTTGTATGAGCAAGCCACGCCATTCACACCATTTCACCAGGAAACACGCGTCGACCTGCTGCAACACTATTACTCGGTATAGAAAGAGTTTGACTAAATCTCGATCTGATGCCTTGTCAGCTACTGATGAGCATGCAGAGTGCGCTCGCCGCATGCGGCTCCATCAAGTGGCTCCAGCTTGCCATGGCAAAGAGTGAGGTTCAGCAGGATGCGATTTCCGCCACAACTATCCGAGATCCATTGTTTTGGCTTGTGCATTCGCATTGGCCCTTTTACCCTGGTGAGGCTCAGCGGAAAACCGGCTGCTGCCATAGTACAGAGTATATGCCATATGGTTGGTATCGCCGCATCACCAGAGAATACGCATGCATGTCGGTGGTAGAAATCTGGCTGCAGTCGTCCCAAATGCATATTTCCTCGCACCAGTCAACAACTTCGCCCATACTGGACAGCAGCGCGCACAATGCAATGCACCTCGATATGACGTGACATGCCGCAACATGGCGGCCATCTCTCCCTCGTCCAGGGGTCCTTGTCCTCGGTCCCTTGGTCTCTATTCCGCTACCCGCTGAGAGCCACGAGATCATGCTCGACTCCATCGCCAAACCATCTGGAACAAAGTCTGGTTCGGTCTCGAACTTGAAAAGATGGGCCCTTGGATGGTGGATCGGGCAGTTATGCGGGAATGATGGGACAAGACAAGACCTGAGAGCCTCCTGCAAGCCATGCCGCTGCCACTACCGACGCAGCTTAGCTCGTCATCCCATTTCCCCAATATATTCCATCGAAAAGTTGAACTAGTCATTAGTGCGCTTCTGTCCGGCAGGTAAATGTATTCTGATGCCCTGTTTGGGAAAAGTGCTGGCAGCGGATAGGGCAAGCATGGGGCACATGGTTCGGCCCCGAGAACGCCAAAAAATCCACTGTCGATTCCGTTACTTAACTATTTATTGGGTTGCATGTAGTTGAAGTTGACGAGCTATCCACTGTCGATTCCGTTGTTTATTGGGTTGCATGTTGAGTTGAAGTTGACGAGCCGTCTCCAAACCCACGACACTGAAGCATCAGCCAGTTCTGTGTATACACTGTAGTTAACTACATACACACAGAAAGCAAGTCTGCAATGTCCGCCACTGCGAGAATGTTGTGAGGGAGAAAAACTTTTACTGGTTCATGCACTAGTAAAATCGTGTTACAAGAGCCTCACACCAACCAAGCCATGGGGCTCTGTGACCTCTTGAAGGCCGTGTTCAAAATCTCTGCTAACGAATTTGTACAGCATTATTACATGCTACATTCTACTGGCACTCTCCTCCCCTTGCCCAGCCGTCTACCGCATCCTTTCCCCTCCTTTTGCTAACTTTTTACATCTCCACCATGGGTCCATGGCATGAAGCCCATTTTAACTCATTCACTTGCCAACCCCCAGAAAAGGTAACTACCTATGTAATAGTTACTTGTCAGTCGTCACCAGCCACATTGCACCCCATCTCGCGACACACGCCCCCCGTGCAACCCAGATGCTGCGCGATATGACGGTCTCTCTCCGATTCTGGAATAGAGCCGTCCACATGCTTGATTTCGCAAACCGAGTATTGCCCAGAGTTCTCCGATTCGCTGCTGTTTTCCAACCTCGTCGTTCATAATTCCGTCATCCCTCGCCAATACGTCCACCACATGCTCACTTGGTCAAACCCCCCCCCCCCCCCAATACCATGCCTCATGTGCGCTCTAATAAAGAAGATTTGATGCATGAGTCACTAGGCGCCAGCGTATACTGGGTTCAGTACCTTCTTCGGAGCTTCTTCTCTGGACCCTGGATCTTGGACCTTTGTCATGGCCTTCGCTTCGCGTGATTAGGCTGCTCGTCATAACTACCACACTTAATCAATGCTCATGTAATCAATCATGTACATTGGTCTGGGAAATATTATACAGAGAGGATCCGCGCAACCTCCGCCGCATCCGTAAGCGCCGTACTCGCAATGCAGCCCTCTATGACCACATATCCCGGATGCTTTGATCTATTGGGTGGTGATTTTATAAAAATAGTATACATGACGCTCTAGTTTCCTCCTGCCAACGAGACTCTCTAGATTATACCTGCTCGTTGTGCTTCTGGACCTCGCTCTCACATCGTCCGCACAGCCCCTCTTCCTCCTCAGCCTGATACCGCCAGCATCGCGAGCACTTGGCCTGCACTGGCGGCAGAACGTGCACCGCGCCGTGAAACTTGCCACCGCCGATGGGTGTGATGTAGTGCCAGGCTAGCTGTTCCGGTAGTGCGCTGTTCACAGAAACGGACGACACCACAAAGATGGCGTCCAGCTCGTCCTGGTATTCCGCTAGGCAAGCGAGTAGGCTTGCGTCCTCTGTCATGATCACCACCGAGCACTGAAGCGAACTACCAACTTCTTTGGCCAGCCGAGCAGGCTCCAGCCCCGCCTTGATAGCCTCATGGACAGTAGAGAGCTTTGGAATGTCCTCGCGCAACTTGGCCTCGTCGCAAGTCACCCGTTTCCGGTCAATGACCGGTGACTTGTACAGCTGCTTCGCCGGGTGCACCATCGAATCGTCTTCGACCATCCAACTAGGTCTGTTGGCCCAGGCCTCTTCCACCAGCACAGGCGTCACTGGGGCCAGCATTCTCAGCAAACCCACCATTATGGGTTCAATTGCACCCCCTCCGTCGCCGCAGTAGAGCCTATCCTTCAGGGCTTCCAAGTAAAACGCTGACAGGTCCGTAGAAAGCCAACGGTTCAAAAGGCCTACACCCTTGTGAAACTCGTGGCTGTTATATGCCTCCCACACCTGCTCCATCGTCGTCGACAACTGCAGCAGAGCGATGTGGTCGAGCTTTGTCAAGGGAGCACGTCGACTGGATTCATGCAGCGAGCCTAGAAGCATCTTGAGAATCGTCCTGTATCGAACGAGCGCATTGTGGACGGGCTGCAGGATGGTGGGGCCAATGGGGATATCAGTCGTAAAGTCGCAGCTACCAGCCCACAGACGCAATGCATCCGGGCCCAAAGCATCCGGCTGTCCCGTGTTTTTGCCCTTGCGCTTCGCAGGTGGCAAGAGCCTGCCGTCCATGACCTCTTCCGGGGATATCGTGTTGCCCAATGATTTCGACATCTTCTTGCCTTGTGCGTCCAGTGTGAAGCCATGCGTGATCAAGGTTCGGAACGGAGCCACAATGCTGCCTGCTGGCTTTCCGTCTGCCTTTTGTGCGGCGACGTAGCTGAGGAGACTGGATTGGAACCATCCGCGGTGCTGGTCTGAACCTTCGAGGTAGACATCGACCTGCTTCTCAATTTCTGCCCAACTCGTGCCACTGTCGAACCAGACGTCCATGGTATCTGTCCCGCGGTGGAATTCGCCTTGTAGTGATGATGGAATCCAGGCTGGATCATCAGGGTTGTCTGAGAACCATGCGTCCGATGTTCTCTCTTGCATCACATTGATGATATGATCAATGGTTTCAGCATTCATAACGGCTTCGCCGTTCCTATCGTAGAGTGCTGGTATTGGCACACCCCATGAGCGTTGTCGCGAAATGCACCACTCTGATCTACCCTTGATGAAGCTCTCTAGCCGTGCTCTTCCGCTGTCAGGCACGAACTTGACGTTCTTAAGCGCACTTAGAGCGTCATCTTTGATGCTTCCTACATCAGCGAACCACTGTGCCGTGGCTCGAATGACAACGGGCTTCTTCGATCGCCAATCATAGGGATATTTGTGTTGTATCTCCTGTGTCGCAATGACATCTTCAGCCACGAGATCGAGGACGGAAGAGCTTCCACCATCCAAGATGGAAGGGGCAGACGTGAGGACTTCCGGGTCATCGGGGTACGCTTCTGCTGTGAACCGACCATCGTTATCGATAGGCGCAAAGGCCTCAATGCCATGTTCAAGGCAGATCTCGTAGTCATCTTGTCCGTGGCCAGGCGCTAGATGCACCAGGCCAGTGCCCGAATCAGCGGATACAAAATCAGCATGAAAAATAGGATGCGCTGGAGCTGATTTGCCTCTTAGCTTGTTGCGATACTGCAGGCCAGCCAGTTTCGAGCCTGGGATAGCATCGGCCACAACCTCAGCTCCCGGGACAAGCTCACGGACGGCTTCAATTCGACTCGAGGCAACCAGAAGCCCGTATCCATTTACGCGTAAGACGGCGTATAATAGGTCGTTATGAACGCCAATTGCCTTGTTTGCCGGGAGCGTCCACGGCGTCGTCGTCCAAATGGCTGCGTACAGAGGGCCGTCAAAATTTCGAAGCTCCGAGATAGTGGTGTAGTCAGATGTGATGGGGAACCGTATGTAGGCAGACGTGGACAGGTGGTCATCCTTGTATTCCAGTTCGGCTTCGGCGAGGGCAGTGCCAGACGACGGCGACCAGTACACAGGCTTGTTCTTCCTGTAGATGAGCCCGTGGCGGACCATCTTTTGGAAAACGCGCAGTTGTCGAATCTCAAAGGCGCGATCCATGGTCGTCCACTTGTTGTCCCACTCGGACATGACGGCAAACGACCGGAAGCCCTTCATCTGCTCCGTGACCGTCTTGGTCGCCAGCTTGCGGGCCTGCTTTCGCACCTGGACCGGGGTGAGCCCCTTGGTTCCTGCAGTGCCGAGAGCCTTCATCTCAATCGGCAGGCCGTGGCAGTCCCAGCCAGGGCGATAGAGAACGCGCCGGCCATTCTGCACCTGTACCCGTATGATCATGTCCTTGAGGATCTTGTTGATCGAGTGCCCGGTGTGGAGTGGGCCGTTCGCGTAGGGGGGGCCATCGTGGAGGATAAAAGGTTCGTCCTCGGATGGTCTTGACGACTGCCAGGTATAGAATTCGTCCGAGCAACTCAGCAGATGCTGCCGTTGAAGCTTCGGGTTCGGTCGCGCTCTGGATCGGGGGGGTCAGGTCGCGGGCTCGTCGCCAGGCTTCGCGTCGGGCGGGAAAGCTTACGGGAAAGTTGAGCGCGGAAGTTTCAGGGTCGATTTCCATGATTGGGCCATTTCGCAGTCCGGCGCATGTCCTGGGAGGCGCCAATGCAGCTGAATTGAAAGCCGCTGGAGAAGGTGCAAGTTTTGGGGGGATTCTTCTTGGGGTGGGTCTCGCGTAGCACGGCGCCCATCGCCTGTTTTTTGACAGGGCACTAGACAGGTCTCTTATGTACCTGATATATAATTTTTCCCTGTCACAACGCTATCAGGCTACTACTACGTGTTAAAGAGCTTTTATATTTTTTAGGAAGCCGCGTTGTGATAGGGGAAAGACTACAATATGCACGCTGCTTCCCTTTTGAGCTAAGTTGATGACAACCTCATAATTCCTCTACAAGCACAGCCTCTGCTTGCGGACTGAAGGGGGTTCAACTGTTTTCAAACCCCAATAAAGAGAGCGTCTTCGGAAACTCATCTCACGGGTATCCATGTAGCCAATGTTGGCTGCTATGTCTCGCACACACGCTCCACACCAGGCACAGGTACCTACCGATGTACAGAGGTGCGATTTGGGCAGCCACTTGTTCGTCATCTGAAGTCTGCAATTTCAGTGCCCAACGGCTGGGTACTGTGGCCCAATATAACTTACACGCTAAATACCTCCAACGACATCACACTTGCACGCTCGACCGGAAAAGTCATTTCGCTACGGTCCACGCAACGACCAGGGGATTGCCCTTTGTGCCCACCTCCGCCGGAGAGTGTCCTCTGACTTCATGACTTTGGCTAAGCTCTTTGTAGCCGTGACGACCTCATCCAATAAAGCATTGGGACAATGATGGAGATAGCAAGCACGAGTGCCTTACTCCCGCGGAAAACAGGGCGTGAAGCGGATTCAGCTTATAGGGCAGGGTTAGTAAGGAGTAAATAAGCAAATGAAATATACGTACCTTCTTGCCGTATATCTGTTAATAAGTCATCTACAGCACGGTATTGCCCATTCCAGCATTTGAATATGACATTTCCCAGCGCGGGAAGTGATTCCAGAGTGTGCAAATGGTCCTCTGAGACAGCGTTTGTCTCTATTACAGGTGGTTGTTCGACGAGCATTTCGTAGAATGTAGATCCAAGAGCGAATATCTCACTTTGATCCGATGGATGTTCTGATTTAGGATGATAATGTCCCTCCTCGTACCATCCTAAGCACGGTTCATGGTCGATGGAGGAGCCTGCGAAGTCCCCGACCATGGCGTTAAGGTCCTTATCGAGAAAGATATTGTTGCAAGATATATCGCAATGCAAGACGCCTTTCGAATGGAGTATAGATATCGCTTCTGTAGCTTGTCGTGCCCATCGAAGTTTGACAGAGAGAGGAGTGGGTTTGTGCTGAGATCGCAGATACCCGCGGACTGTACCATAGGGCGCAAACTCCAGGATAACCAAATCATTCATGTTACCATAGTATTTCAGTATTGTTTCAGGCCAGAGATCGTTACCATGTCCTAGCCGCTCGTATACGGCTACCTCTCTCTCTCTGTCCTTCTCGTTGCCAGAGGTGTAACACTTCGCAACAGCGTCGAGTCGATGGACCCAAGACGAGAGCCCAGCTCCAACAGTCTCATTATCGCGAACAGAACTTGGAATTGGTAGAATTGACTCTTCGAAAGTCGACATCCTGAATGATGCAAAGATGGAGCCGTACCGGGTTCAGGCTTGTCCAGTGTTAATTAGAACCCCTGAACACCTCCGAAGTGCTACCACGGGTCGCAATATAGTTAATACGGGTTGCGAGCCCTAGTGCTACTTATGTAACCTAATGGTATTACTCTGGATATAGAGCAGAGAGACTTGGGTAAAATACAAAGTAAACCAGGCATAAACCATAACAAACATCATAACTTGTCCGGTTTTAAAAAAAATCTAGAAGCAAAATCATCAACATTCTTGTCCACCGCTTGCTACAGCTCCCCATCAGACATGAAGTGCGACCCTCCAGCGCAGCGCCACCCGCCCGGATCCATTCGTATCCCACTGGGCATCGTCCTTGCATCTGCAGCCTCTTCCTCGTTTCGGCTTCCTTCTTCCGCTCTTCTTCTTCTTTGATGAGCTCCTGGATGATTCGCTTCCGGAGCGCGTCGTCCCGCGTCTCCTCCTTGAGCTTCTGCTTCCTCTTGTACTCCGCTTCGCGCTGTCTCTCAGCCTGCGCGTCGCGCTGCAGCTGATCCCAGACCTCGTCGCTCACGCCCGCGTCACGGACCGCAGCTTTTGCAGCGTTGGTGGAAGAAGCAGCGGTCTTGGTGGGCTCCGGTCCGTCGTCACGAGCATTGTCTTTGGAGACTGGCTGCGACGTTTTCTGTGCAGAGACCAGAGAGACTTGAGGAGGGGCCACGTTGGAACTCTTCATCGGACAAATCTGTTGTAAAAATGTCGCTGTTGATGGCACATGCAACGTCTAGCGTGACCGACTCTCCCGCTCTATGGCCATGGCTTCCACCTCTGCCTTGATCATGGCTTCCGTCACCGTAATGGTACCGTCCACCCCAGAAGTACCCGCCTTCATCCCGGCCTGAAAGATGGATCTTGCCAGCGTGGTCTGCAGCTACGTCTGGCTCTCTCCGTCTATAGTACATATATACAAATTCGTTTGTCATGTTCCATATGTCGCAATGCATTCTCTATCCCGACCGTTCCGTGACCGTACGTACATCATTGTCCAGCGTAAATAACATGCCCCCAAAACGAGGCAACAAGAGTGCTTCATCCAGCGTGCTTCAATGACGCGCGAAGGCTAATGTTCTCTCTCTTCAGTCGCCCATTCTCCCTTCTTAGTCTGGCTGCTTCATCTGCATGCTCCTTGAACTTGGTCATGAGCTCTTCCTTGTCTTCTTTGCCTTTGCTGCGCAGCGCCTTGACAATTTTGCCCAGCTCATCATTGAACTTTTCATAGATCAGC
This sequence comes from Cordyceps militaris CM01, assembly GCF_000225605.1. Taxonomy (NCBI): domain Eukaryota; kingdom Fungi; phylum Ascomycota; class Sordariomycetes; order Hypocreales; family Cordycipitaceae; genus Cordyceps; species Cordyceps militaris. Next base: position 3,628,156 of record NW_006271971.1, read on the forward strand.
TCGTTTTCGGCCGAGACCTCCTTGTAGAGTTGATCAATGGAGCGCATCTTGACCTCCGTAGCCTTGAGAGTCGTGTCTATTTCCTCTTGCAACGTGGAGTACTTGTCTTGCAAATCCTGCATGGTCTTGTTGAGCTTCTCCTCTAAGGCTTTTATCGCTAGCGCATCTCGAGTTTCCTTGCTAGTAGGGGCGTTGCCGTGGGAGACTTGTTCCGCGGTTTTTCCAATCTCGGCTCGTAATGAGGTAGTGGCCTCCTCTACAGCATTTTTGTTTGTCTGTACACGATCTCGAAGGCGTTGCGGCGATTGCAGTCGCAGTCGTGCCGGCGATCGTGTAAGCCCACCAGCGGATTTCTTCGCAGAAGCTGTCATTGGGGGGTCAAGTTGAATCGGTTTCAACATGGGAATGCTTGATATGGACTGCGCCTTTGCGTGCTTGGCAACTGGCTTGACAGGCGATGGCATATGGCTAGCTTTACCTCTGCTGTCTAGTGTTTGATGACTCTCGGATGCGTTGACGTTTTCCTTCTGCTGCGAGCCACCACTAATGTGTCGTTGCAGTCCTTGTCCAGCGGAAGTGTTGCCCTTGCCTGAGGGTTGCTTTGAAAGCTGGAGCGGCTGAACAGGCTCTTCGTCATCTTCCAGGGTTGTAGCTTCTAATAAGCTCTTCAAATCGGATAGGGAGCTTCGACGCTTGTGCCTGAATCTTGATGGGGTCGCATTTTCATTCTTTGGCTCGCCAATTGTGTTCAGCGGGAACTCTGCCCTGTGCGAACTTGTTGGCCGGCTTGGAGCCTCAAATGCACCAACAATGGTTGGCCGCTCTCGGGCACTGTTTCCTCTTTGCAAAAGTCTAGGCAGGGTACCATCTTCGCCCATCAGACCGTGCCTCATCGTTCGTCTCGACAAGCTAGAGGGTTCGCCCGTTGCCGGATTGCGATGTTTGCTGAGACTCCTCCATACGGATGGTCGTTCTGGCCTATCTTCTCTATTTTGTCGGATCAACACATCCAGTCCAAACTTTTTGCGTAGTGAGGAAGCATTTGACGTAACAGAGCCTGTCATCGAGACTTCTTTGCGCAACGTGGCGGAACGAATAGATCCCGTCGTTGAGGCCTCATATGAAAAACTTTGGTTGGGGCTGATACTACCAAAGATTCGCTCGCAATCCTCCACTAGTCGATCCAACAAATTGATATAATAAGAGGCTGTTCCATCCATAACAAGAAGCTCGGCAAAGGCAATCGTTAAAGCACCCCTATCACCGTCGTCGCTGCAGCCATCGAGAAGGTATGCCAGTAGCTTGATGAGGGCGGTAAACGCGCGGCGATTCTGAGGAGCCATGTCAGAGAACAAGTAGCGGACAAAGTCTGCAAAATCGCCAAGGGCCCGCCGATTGGCACGGTCCTGCAACGTCATCATGGCCTGCTTGGACATGACTGCACCCATCTGCTCTGTCCATGCTATCCGTAAGAAGTTTTCGAAAGCGACAAAGATGACTTCGGTGCTCACGTCAACTGGCAAGTCGAAGTCATAGGGGTTTTCAATGAGGCGATTGTAGACGTCATTAACCATCACTTCATCCACAGAAGATCGGTTCAGCATTGTTCTGCCGTTGATTGTCCCCTTACGCTCCTGTAGCGCCGCTACATATGCTGTAAAGGTTTCCTCAAGTCGCATAATAGGATTGTCGGGCGGCGTGTCTTCAATAAAAGAACGCTCCCCGCGAATGGACCCTAATATCGAGTGGTAGCTGTTGCTGCGATGGAGTGATGGTTGCCGTGCAATCGTAGCATTCGATATGATCGACTCTGTAGTTGTTGCGTTATTGTCATTGGCAGCGTTGTTTTGGGGAGTGTTATTATTGACAGTGTTGTTGTTGTTGGCGGTTCCACCCCACAAGTTGGACAACATTTTCACTGGCGAGGTCGACAGAAAGGATCTCGTCTTCTCCGCGCGGGGCACAGGGGTAGTCTGTACGGAAAAGTTCAAGCTGCGCAGAATCTTGCTATTGTACGATACCATAGCAGCTGTGAGATCCATATTGGCAACGTTGAACTGGCTGTTAAGGAGTTGGATGACTGTTGAGATGTTAGTAGCGTACATGATGGCCGGCAGCAGCGCCAACTCACTTCTTCGCGACATTGTGGGAACAAAGTCTTCCAACGCAACATCGTCTTGGTATTGCTTGCCATGGAGGCCGGCGGTAATCATCGATATTCGCCTCAGATCATTCACGGCTACCGTGATGACAATCTCTACGCCATAGTGCCCAACTGGGGCACCCTTGGTGCCCCTTTCATGATCGACAACAACACGAATAGCAGCGGGCTCGCGACGGCCTTCGATGAGCTGATCCGCGCCTTCTTGGAAAACGGCTGCGTGGAGCCCCAGATTACTATCGGGCATGCGGATAGAGCGAAGCGTCCAGCATGGGTCTTCTCTTTCAGACTCCGAGAATCGCGCTTCGATTCTAGCTCTGGTAACATCTTCTCCCCACCGCGACGCTTTCCCCTCATACAACTCTTGGAGCAAGAAGCATCTTGCCGTTGGAGTTGCACTGATGCGGTGTTGGCCGGTATGTGCGCCCTTCATATTCCGCGTCGATGTCATCCACGCAAGGCTGCCGTTAGCAGACTCGGTGAAGCGCACGTTTGCCAGGTCATGCCAGCCAGTGAAAGCAAACTCATAGGCTGCGGAGCCACCTGCAGCATTCGTCATAGAAATGAGCAATTCCGCAGCGGAGGGCTTACCAATCTCTCTTAGCAAGTCTCTGCCTGTGAGGCGGCCAGTCTTTTTGAGAATGACAACGCAGTCCGTGAACAGTATCAAAATTCCTCTGCTGTCGCCTTCCGTAAGAGAGATTTCGAATGGAAGAGAAAGTTCAATAAAATCAGCCGCTCCAATAAGACGACCCTCGGGCTCGAGATCTGCCGGCCAAGCCTCGACAATATTTCGAAGCTGGCTGGTAAGCTGAGGTTTGGTCGCTTCGGCCGAGTCGAGTGAACAAATGTTCGTAATGATGTCTCTGGCTTTCAGCATTGACTGTAGTGCGGGGTGCGTTATTGGCATCGAAGCGACTATTTGATCGATCAACAAGCTATAGCGAGGCAGACGCTGGACAGGCTCAATCAATGCGGATTTGATAGCCTGATCGCCCCGTTGTGGTGTCGCCTGAGGGTCCAAGAAGCCATCCATGCAAGTTGGGAAATGCTGACTAGCTTTGATATAATCTCTGTAGCATTCTGCAAATTTGGGAAACCACTCGAGGAACACCTTTGCCATGGCTAGGGCACCGATGGGATCTTTCGGGCGTGCCATGCCGGCTTGGTGAGGAGCCATAAGGTGCGCGCTATTGCCCTCCATGTCGATCAATGCCTCTTGTTCGGTCTCATCCATGACGTTTTGTAACTCTGTCAAGAATGCCGAGTTGAGCTGCAAGATGGCATCGGCTGCCGATGGGAATAACTGTGCGAGTTCAGTCTCGGCTGCGGTGAGGTTCTGTCCCTCTCTTTGTTGTGCGCCCTGACGGAATTTGTCGACAACGGAGTGAGCCAGCTCGTTTAGCTTGAAGACATAGCGTTCCTCGGTATCGACGAGCTCGGCAAGCTTCATGCGCAGCTCAATTTTCTGCTCGGCGGTGAATGTCTTGCTCTTGTTGATTGATGTCGGCTTGGAGGGCGCGCGGCGCAGACGACTCGTTGGTATAAAGACGGGCTCGCCGAATAGCTTTACCAAGGGAGTATAGCCACTATACTGTCGAAGGGTAGGGTCTATGATGTCGTCTTCGTCTTCGGGAACGTCCTCGAGGTCCTCTGCCCGGAGCGGCACAATGGAGCCCGGGGGCAGGATCAAGTCCATGTCGAGGTTGCTCATGTGCTGGGGCTGGAGCGCATCCTGAATGGCCGACAGCACGGCGGGGGTGTTGTCGCTCTGGACCATCGACGACACGACGTTGGCGACATGCTGGTCGCCAAAGAGCGGCGTGTCCGGGCCGGGCTGCCTGCCTCTGGTGGGGTACGCATTCCGCAGATGGGCGCGGACGCCGTCCGGGAGCTCGGAGAAGCAGCGAAAGAGGCCAAAGGCGAGGGCGCGGTAGACGTCGTCGCCTTGGAACTCGCGCGGCAGGCGGGCAACGACGCTGTAAAAGGGTGAGTTGGGGGAGATGGTGAGGCGGGGGAAGCTGCGCAGGCCGGCGGGCGAGAGGACGTGGATCTGGACGCGCGAGGTGTTGTGATGGGTGTGGTTGGCCGTCGTCGAGGCGCCGTACAGCACGACAATGGGGAGATGGCCGAGGAGGGGGTCCGAGGCGTGGTATGCGACGAGCTGCTCGGGCGCGAGCGCAATGTCGTCGGTGACTCGAACCATGACGGGTGGGCGGCGGACGGCGGGCGGGAGGACGAGGGATCAACGGCCGCAGACCATAGCCGTTTGCGCGCACGCTCGTTGGATGGAATGTGCCAGGCAATGGAATCGATATTTGGTCCAGAAAATGGAGAATGTGAAAAACAATGACAATAAAAAGATTCTCCAGCCCACGGGAGTGGTCTCAGATAAACAGGGCGGCAGAGCGTACCAGCACAGTGCCCGCTCTGTTTGTCCACGGTGGCTTGGGAATCGCGATAGTCTATTCGTAGGACCTGCAGAGATGCGACAAAGTCTCGGAAGCGAGATTCGGGCCTTCTCGGCGGACGCCAGCGTTTCTTTATTGCTGGGTAGGGTCACCGGGTCGGTCTCGATAGGTCGTCGGCCTACCTTGAAGTGCTTGAAGTTTGAAGTGCCAAGTGGTTGCAGATGGTCTGCTCCAACGCGGTGTGGGACGCGTCTCACCCGCTGCTATGTACATACGTAGATGCCCCGCGTAAACAAATTCGGTACTTCTGTGACCCGCAAATTCTGCCTGTGGAGAGGCGTACCTTTTTGGCGCGACAGGGATGACAAGATGTACCGATCTTGTTCCGACGACGAATATTTCTCTGAAATATTAAAAATAAGTCCAGAGGGTAATATACCCTTCCATGAGTAGCATCAACTTGTCTCTTGCCCCCCGAGTACATATTTATCTTCTCAATTTGGTCTTCAAGTATTTGCTGGCTTATTCTGCGGGGGACAACTGTTATAATAGTATAATTAACCCAACTATACGTGCATAATTGTACTTAATTTCGTGGAATTAATAGAATGCGCCGTGGTGCGACTTTCCAGATGTCCCACATGCATCTTGGTCAAGACATCTCAGCCATGCCACACCACACATGATACGGCTTTCCGCCCTGAGCTAAATGTACCTTTCCCGCGTCATTCCTCATCGCTTGGAGATATTGATTCGTCTGTTCGTCCGTTCAAAGCCATTTTGAGCACACCTCGATGCCTGAAGTTGCTGTAGCTCCTCGGCGAAAACGGTCTCGTCATGGCAAGTCCGAGGATGCCTCCATAGCTACGTGTTGCACTCTCTCCTAACCTCGCAACGTCAGGCTGTTATACATGCAAACAGCGGAAGGTTCGGTGCGAGGGAGCTCCCCAAGTCCCTGGCAATGACAGCCACCCCGAGCCGCGGTGCGTGAATTGCCAACGACTGGGCTTTCAATGCCGGTGGCAAGTACCAACAGCCGGTGAAGACTACACACCGCCGCCCAAACGACGACGGGCGCCGGGGCGGCGCCGCGTTGTATCAAGTCATAATGACCATGAGTTACCCCAACAGCAGTTGACGGTGACACGCGATGTGCAGCAAAGCGATGCCGGGCCCGCGACTCTCATGACTGGCTCAGACTCGACGACCGGTCAGCTTCTTGACGAGACACTGGATCTCTTTGGTGGATTTCTCTTCGGCACCGATTTCGGATCGGTTTCCGGGGGGTTTGATTTGAATTCCGCGGGCGAAGGGCTTGACTTCGTGCCTCTGCCTGCTGTCGACAACGACATGCTGCAAGACTTGAATCTCTCCACGCCATTGCCAGACTGGCCCGCGCCCTCATCCGCCGACGCTCTATCCAAGACACCCCCCTACAGCGGCAGCGACACTGTCGACCCGGATGGCTCACACTCGTCCATTGACCCAAATAATCGCCGACTCATCCAGCACTATCTGGATGTCATGAAGGGCTATGCCAAGGTCGATGATCATGCCAAGGATGACAACAACCTCTTCATCTCTGCCTTTACCAGGTCACTCTATTTTCCGCCCCTCTTCCACGCCATTCTGGCATTTTCAGCCTCGCATCTAGCCATGGAGGACGAGTCCTATGCAAATCAAGCCAACGCCTTTGTGACACTCGCTGGCAGATCCTTTGAGACATTCCGATGCGCGGAAACTTGTCAGGTCGATGGATTACTCTCGGCGCTGTTTGTGCGCGTCAAGACGGTGCACATGGTTGGTGGCAGCGTCGACACTTTTCTCAGCTTGATCTCGGCCGCTGCAGACATTGTGTCCACCAAGAGAGATGAGTTGGCACTGGACACAGAGCCGTCATTGACCAGGCGCATCATAGTACGCCTGGCCATTCTCGATGCAAGGGCAACATACCATCGCATCGGGCGTGGGCAACTTGTGCATCTGATTCAAGAGATTCCAGCATTTTCAGCGCTTTTTGCTCGCCATCTTGCCTGGTCGGCATCCACGGGCGCATTGTTCAACCTTCTCCGGGCCGACATCCTGCGAATGAAAGTGGCCGAGTTGGACACGAGACTTCATGCGCAGATGGAAAACGAGTTCGTCACGGAGACGCCCATACGCACAATCGAGGTCAAGAGTCTCTACGACGATATTGAATATGAGATCGATCAGTGGAATGGCCAGATGAGCCAAAGAATGGACATTTCTACAGACATTATTCCAGGGGACGAGGTGCTCAGCTCACTCGCATTCGGATACAACATTGTTCTTTCCGCCCTGCACTCGGCACTAGTATATCTTTACAGCGTCTATGTAAGTGCAACAAACGCTTTACTGTCATCGCTAATAGTTCCTAGCCCTTGCCGTCCTTCAATTTGGAGCGCTCAATCTCAGTCGTCTTGCAATGCCAGTTGAGGATTAGCAACGACCCATCACGCGCCACGTCACCCTCCTCCATCCTACCTTCTTCCATCTTCATGGTTGGCTTAATGACCAGCGACCCGGTTCATCGCCATTGGATATTGCAATTGCTCAAAACGGGAGAAAGGTGGGGGGTGTATGTGAAGAAAGCTCGACAACTTCTGGAAGCCATGTTGAGGGAGCCAGGGCAACCCGACATACGCGATATGATGGATCGCGTCACTGGTAGGTTTGTCATCTAGTCGAGAAGAATTTGCGATTCTATATCCAGCAATTACATGATGTATCTGAATGTCTCCCACTGCTCAAAATCCGACTTGTCTGTAAACTGTGGCTCGGCAGTGCCATTGTGGCCCGTCAACTCCCGGACAAGGCGCTCCCGACGGGAATTTTCATGTCTATACCATGTAATCTGGCAAACAGGAATAATAATCATCAGCGCGTAGCAGCCCACTGAAATCCTTGTTAGTCGCAGCGACGACATGGAGCACTCATGCAACCTACGCAGCATTCTGAAAGCCAATTCGAAAACGGGCGCCTGTCGGCCGAGAAAGAATTCTGCTTGATGTGAGCGTCAAGTTGCAGGGATAGCATGCATTGCTACATACGAGGTCCTGCGATCAGACCGGCCGCCCAACCAGCAAAGATGATTCCCGAGGCAGTCGTTTTCTTTGTGTGGCCCGCATAGTTGGCCGCGATCAAGCCAGTGTTCAAAGTGAAAGACAGCGTGTGGCTTATCAAGTTATTAGGATTTGATTGAATGTATCTTTTAGTCAGGGGAGTGAACATACGTGTAAGTGAGGTAGTATCCTGCAAGCCTTCCAGCCTGGTTGTGCACGGGTAGTACGTGAAGGAGGGTGGCCCCAATAAGTGGCGGGACAGAACAAAGCATACAGAGAAGGAGTGAAATGTTCTTATACTTTGAAGCAAGAGAGGAAAAGATTATGAACGACAAGAACTGGATGGTGGCTGCTGGACAGGTTGACACGAGTGTCGTCTGAATTGGGGTGAAACCAAACCCGGCAACGATCTGGCTGGAGAACTATGACACTGTGAGATGCGGTTTCATATAGGAAAGAGCTTCTTACCTGGCTTGCAAACGTGGAGGGCATGGTGTTTCCTCTAGGTATCCATGTCAATACTATGCAGCCGAGAATCGTCCCTCTCGTGGACTTACATGGCAGTGACGAAGAACAACAGCGTCTGTGGATCGCGCAACGCCTCCCGAAACTGATTCCACTTCCACTTGTCATCGGCTGTGACTGTCTGATTCGCTCTCACTCTCTCCATTGCAATCTGTTTCTGTCGCTGGTTCAGCCACCGTGCGTTGGTCTGGTTGTCGGGCATCAATACGACGACGACGAGCGCAAATAACAAGCTGAAAGACCCAAAAAAGAGGAAGAATATTTTCCACGTCGCAATGGATCCGTGAACTAGTAGTACCGTTAGTCACGTATCCGGCCGTGCCGACGTAGCTCACCTTTTCCAAGCCCATAGGTAAGAAGCCCGCCGATAAAGTTGCCGACCGGGGTGCCGCTCAGCCAGAACGCCGTCCGAGAGGCCTGCTCCTGTCGCGTCCACCAGTTGCTGGTGACGATGACGAAGACGGGGCCGATGATGCTCTCCACGAGGCCAAGAAAGAAGCGTGCGGTCGCGATGCCCGCAAAGTTGAAGCACAGCGCTGCAAAAGACGCCCATGTGGTTAGAACTTTTCAGCGCGCCAGATTCAATGGTTATGCCCGCTTACGAGTGAGGAGGATGATGGTGGACCACGAGAGCACAGCGCCGCTGATGAACTTGCCGGCATGCTGCGGCCAGCGCTGCACCAGCTTCGCCCACATCATGACGCCAATCATGTAGCCAATGTAGAAGATGCTACATCAGTAAGTCAGCATAAAGAGCTTCAAAAAGATTCATCTGACGCTTTGCCTTCCAAGCCAACTGTAGTTGCTGCCTTTGAGATGCAAGTCCTTTGTAAGACCAAAGATGGAGCCGTAGTTGAGAAGGGTCTTGTCAAGAAACTATACCCAGAGTTAATATTCCTTGTCATTTTAGGGTTACTCAGAGACCAACCGAGAACATGTAGCATGCAGATAGCAGAGGTAACAGAATCCAATCAATTTTTCGCAGCACCTGTTTGTGCTCTTCCTCAGTGTAGGTAATGTGCTCCGCATGCCCATACACTTTCATACCCTCGTCCTGATTATGCCTTTTTCCAACCTCGATACAGTCAACTGTACCCAGGCTGTTGCGCTTGTCATCATCAATGAAGTTCACAACTTCATTGTTGTTAGTCGGCGCAAGGTTTGCCATGGCCGCGATTGTCGAGTTGGTCAATGAATTGCTGGCTCGGGGCTGTGCAGTCATGGGCTAGAAGAACAACGAGGCATTGATCCGAGACATGAACTCTCCCTGACGAATTCCACGGTCGGAATCCATATTGCCTTATATAGGTAACTTGGTATATTGCGTCCCGCTGGGTAGAGTCTGGGGATTGGAGCAAGCCACTTGCCTACCGACATAGTCGGTTCGACAACAGAGCCGACATTGTCGGCTAGTAGCGCACCCGACCTTGTCGGCTCGCTGCCGTGTAAGTCGCGTAGCTTGCAGGTAAAAGAGTCGTAACTATAAAATATTCAATGTTTTCTACTTTCTCAATCATTTTATTTTACTCCTTGACCGCAAGAACTTCTGGTACTTTTCTCAAGATGGCCGTGGGCAACACCAACACCGAGGCACCAGTCTCAACACCCAAAATCTCGGTACTCCCAGAGACAGACGATTCTAAATCGGTCATCTTGGAGCCATACCATGTGGACTTGCTCCCAGAATATGGCTACATTAGTAGGGAGTACTTGATAAGTGGTGTGGCATACGGGGAGCCATATTGCACTCGGCTGCTTCTGCGCTGTCCCGAAGACGTTTCTCGCTTCACCGGATTCGTTGTGGTGGAACCGTCTCATCTATGGGGAGGAACAAGTATTTGGCGACATACAAATCGCTGGTTAATGCGCAATGGTAAGGCCGAACAACGCAGTCCATTTCGATGTCATCCTACTAACAAACTGAACCAAGGTCACGCATGGCTAGAGGTCGACTCCCAGGCCACTTCGGCCGTCGGAAAGATCAAGAACGCGGATCCTCAGAGGTACCGAGACATTCGCTTCATCCCGGGACCAACATCGGACGAGTTTGCTGCCAACATCCCCTTCGTGACCGACGTGACAAAGGAGTCTCTCTCGGAAGCATACATGAAGTTCAAAGCTACATGGTGGCCCGCCACTCTGCAGTCGCCAGAGATTCTGACGGCCGCATCGCATGCACTGCGCGCCGGCGACTTGGGCCTTGTGGCTCGGCGCGTCGTTCTCAGCGGCCTGTCGCAGACGGGCGGCGTGACGCGCCGTTTTGTGACGCATTCGGCGCATCTGCGGCTCCCCGACGGCTCGCTGCCTTTCGAAGGCTTCCTCCCCTGCCAGTCCGGCGGCGAGGCGCTGCCAGACGTGCCGGGAGCCAAGATTATCGAGCTCGTGGGCGAGGCCGAGTTTCAAAGTGTCAGGCTCCCCTGCGGGATCAGCGGCCAGATGCTCGGAGTGTCCCACCGACGTCCGGACAGTGACGCGTTTCGGCTCTACGAGGTGGCGTGCATGGCACACCGAGAATCGCGATGGGCTTCGCCAGCGGAGCTGAAGAAGTGGTCTGTCGCGGATCTCCGTGGTGCTCAATGGAGCACCTTTTCGAATTCCTTCATCTATCATGCGGTTTTCGAAGCGATGGAGAAATGGACCCGGGATGCTGGTATTTGCCCGCCCCCAGGCTCAATCATTGACACAATGGGCGATAGTGACGATATTGTGCGCGATGAGCATGGAAATGCGGTTGGTGGCGTTAGAACCATGCATAGCGATGCGCCTTTGGCGTCCTTTGTGGCTGCGACGCCGAAAGGTCGGCCAAGCTGGTACTGGGGTAAGTTCATTTTACTTTGGCTGCGTAAAGCTCAATTTTTAACCTCCTTTCAGGCTCGCAGTGGACCTTTTCAGCTGAAAAGCTGCGAATGCTATATGGTACTGTGGCAAACTACAGACACATTGCCGGACGAGCTCTCCAGGAACAGATTCAGCGAGGATTCCTGCTTCCCATGGACGCCGAAGTTTTGCGAAGGGAAACAATAGAGGCAGTCGAGTTCTAGACAGACTAGATTTTCAGAAGCTGCTGTACAGTGGTATTATGGGGTGTTCGGTGTTAGCATGAGGTAGAGAATAGGTAGATGGCAATTGATCGAGCTCTACAACCAACCACGAGTTGCAAGCGAAGGTCCGCGCATCCATATTCAGTGCGGGCGTCGTCCATCTGGGTTAAGCATGCTCCAGTCTTGCTGTCTAGCAGTGTGTAGAGTGGCGCATATATGTGGTGCATCACAGTTTTCAACGTTCTATGACTTGTAACTTCAAGTTTGCATTGTAAATCCCGACCCGTGGTATCTAAAATGTAGCAGGCTGAAAATAGTAGCCAGAACTCCTATGCTCGAAATGCCCAGAGGTATACAAAAGTTTGCCCAAATGCTTGTCTAAACAAAAAATGCCGCTTCCCTTTTTCAACGCCGTCCCAAATGCCGTTCGTGATATCATACAATAAAAATACAAAAAGATGTACAACAAAAATATACAAAAAAAGAACAAGTAAAAATACACCCCGCGATTGTCAGTGCTTCAACGTAAGCAACTAGACAGACCGCTTACTCCTCCTCCGCCTCGAGCGTCGGCTTGCGCATCTCTGCCGCCTTGATCAGGGCGAAGAGACGCTTCGCCAGCTCGCGCTCGTTCCATCCGCCGACGACAGACTGAAAGGCCTCGATGCAGTCGATGTGCCAGTCTTCAATCACCATGTCGGCGCCGCGGCCACGGACCGTCTTGCCGAACAGCCGTTCGGCGAGGTGCTCGTAGGACCCGTGGTACGGGCCCTGGAGGCGCACTTGCAAGAGCCCCTCGAGGACCAGCCAGTGCTGGCGCGACCAAGACGTCTGCGACAGCGGGCCCATCTGCCGGGCCGGCTGCTGCGGGGGCTGGTCCATGCCAGCACTCAGGCCCTGGTCCTGCTGAGCCGGGAGCTCGATCTGCTGCCGCTGCAGTTGCGGAAGCTCGTGCTGGTCACCCAGCAGCTCCTCCAGCGGCGGTGCATCCGTCATGGAGACGTCATCCGACGACACTGACTCGTCAATGTCGTAGCCGTAGCTATAATACCGCTTCTGCGGCGGTTCCGGCTGCGGCTCCGGCTCCGGCTCTGGCTGCGGCTCCGGCTGCGGCTCCGGCTGCGGCTCCGGCTGCGGCTCTGGCTGCGGCTCTGGCTGCGGCTCTGGCTGCGGTGGCGGCGGCGGCAGCGACCATCCTCCTGTGGCGCCCATCGTCAGCGGCGGCAGTCGATTGCTGAACATCAGGTCCGGCATTAGTCCACCGAGGTACGTCAGAGGGTTCTGTCCAACGGGGTACGGCAGCGGCGGATGATCGGCGGGGTTGAACGGCGGCGGCGCCAACCCCATCAGCTCGGCCGTGCTCCACACCGGCGGCGCAGTCTGCCTCAGTCCTTCTGAGCTGAACAGCGACGGCCTGGTCCCCATCAGCTCTTCCGAGTCGAACAGCGTCGGCGCAGGCCCTATCAGTCCTCCGCCGTTCAGCGGCGACGGCGCAGTCCCCATCATTCCTCCGCCGTTCAGCGGCGACGGCTCGGTCCCCATCAGTCCTCCACCGTTCAGCAGCGGCGGCTCGGTCCCCATGTCGACGTCGTCATCAAAGTCCATGGGCTCTGGAATTTCACCGCGTGCCAGAGCCGCTTGGTACTCCCGCTCTCGACGCTGCTCACGCGCAAGTGCCTGCGCGGGCGGCGAGAGCACGCTGCTGGTGAACTCGACGACCCGGCCTGGGATCTTCGGCTTCGACGGCGAGCGGAAACACGACTTCGGCCCAGACGGCTTGGGCGGGAGCTCGGGCAGGGGCATCCGCGGAGGTGGGAGCGGGGGCAGCCGGGGGTATTCGACCTCAACATGGCTGTTGGGGTTGCTCATGAGCCAAGGCAGGCCGTTTTGGCGTTGCCAGGCAATGACCTTTTTCTCCACCGCCCGCCGGGAGCGGCTCTCGTCAACGACGTCAGGGCTGCTTCTCCAGCCGTCAGGGTTTGGGGTCCATAGATTAGATCTAGGGCCCGCCGGGCGACGAGACTGCTCCACAGACTCTCCGCGGCCAAAGATTGAGAACAAGCCACTGCTCTTCTTCCGCCCATTCACCGGGTAGATCTTTGCATAGCGGGGGGCCGGGGTGGGCAGCGGCTCCGGCTCGCCAGTCAGCGGATTGGTCCGCACTGCGCTGGGACCAGCTTCGGCGGTTCTTCCCAGTCTCGGGAAGAACTTCTTCGCCAACATGCCGCCAATGGCAATCGGTGAAGAGAAAAAGGCGGACAGGTCGAATCTGCTCGCCCTGGCGGCAGATTCGCCGAGGTTCTCTGCCTCCTCTGCTGCTCGTGTTCGGGCAAGCAGCGAGTACTCCTCCGCGTCTTCTTCTTGGCGCGGCTGCTCATTCTGACGAGATGACTCGCCGCGCTCTTCGACCGGCGCCGCCTGAACAGGCTGGGCAGGCTGCACAGGCTGCAGCTGGGCCATAAGCCGACTTGGCTGCGTGAGGTATTTACTCACAAAAGGTTCTTCCGCCGCGGGTCGCATCCACGGCTCCTCCCTGGCTTTCTGCTTAATCAGGGCTTCTTTTGTGAAGTTCCTGGTCCTCGGCCTCCTGTGCTTACCGAAGGGGACATTCCTTCGGCGTGCCGGCACGTCCCTTTGCGCCTCGAGCTCCCAAATGTCGGCCTCGTCGTTGGCCGGGAGCTTCGGCAACTCCTGCTCCGGTTCCGCAGTAGCCACTGGCTCGGCCTCTGCTTCCACTTCCGGTTCCAGCTCCGTTACTTGCTCGGGCTCTGGCACACGAGCCTCGAGCGCAGGCAGCACGGGGGAACGTTGGAAGGAGAACTTCCGTGCAGGCGGCTGCGGAGACAACGCCCAAATGTCTTGCAGCGTGTTGTCGCCACGCAGTCTCGGGCTGATCGGGCCCTCGTTGGCAACCCAGCTTTGCGTGTCGCCATCCGGCGATTGGCGCAGCGAGCTGGTTGCGGAGACACGGCCAATGGTCGATCCATGGGCCTGCAGAGGCTCGTCCTGTAAGGACGGGCGCGCTGGAGACGAAGGCTCGACGCTTGTGGGCGGCAGACGGAGAGAAGACTCCCTCTGCGGCGACACAGATGGCTGTAGCTGGTCCAACGTTGCCACGAGAGCTTCAGCGGCCCTAATGCTCTTGCTGAAAAGAGGCTCTCGTGGCGGCGACGACGGCGGCGACACCGAACCTGACTGCGCGTCAGGTTGTGCCGGGTTCCACTCGGCAGCGGGAGTGTTGATGCGACTCTTGCTGAACAGAGTCGCACGCGACGGCGAGACAGAGGCCGCCTCTGCACTGGGCGGCGGCAGGCTCGAGAAGCGAACCGGAGACCTGACGTTCCTCGTCGAGTCTCGGAGCGGGGAGCGGCCCTCGGGCGACAGCGACGATGGGTCCAACTTTCCAAAGTTGAGCATGCGACGCGCCATGGGGCTCTTGCTAGTCCGCCCGCTCGGGCTCTTGCTGATGCGCCCGCCAGGACTTCTGCTGGTCAGGCGCCCACTCTCCAGCTCTCGAGAGCCGGAGCGCCGTTCCTTGCTGCCGGAAGTTCTGAACGGGCTGCCCAGATGGCGCTCTCTGGCTTCGGGCGAGGGCGGGTCCGAGGTGACGCTCTGGAGAGCACGACCTGCGCGGACAATGGACGAAAGTGCCGGGCGCACCTGCGACGCTGACGCGGACTCGTGGGTCACGGACTGCGGCTGCTGCTGGGTCGGCGACGAGAGCTGGTTGCGCGGCGTTTCTTCAAGCGGGGAGGCGCTGTCCTGAGCAGCAGCCTCCACTTGTTGAGTCGCCAGCGCCGGCTCGGCGCTTGCACCTGGCTCGGGTGACACCCTAGATGTAGCCCGCATGGGAGACGACCCATTACGCCTAGACCACCAAGGCCGGGGAGCATTGTGGAGCGCATGCAGGAAGGTGATGCTGTCCGAAGAGTCGTCCGGCGTCAACAGGCGTTTCGGTTCAGACTGAGCCTCGCTGACATCAGAGGAAAGGGCGGGCTGCTCTCCAGCCGCCGCTTGTCCTGCTTCGTCTGCAAGCTGCTCATCGTCGTTGTCCTCATCGCCCGTTTCTTCCATGGCCGAGTCTTCGCCAAGCTCTTCGTCCTCGTCATTGCCAGGACGCAGATACGGCAGTTCATAGTCGTCTGCCTGCATCTCCTGGTCCGCTCCATGCTCCAGCTCCAGCTCCGAATTCTCAGATTCCTGCGCAAAAGAGGCCGCGTACTGTTCTTGGCGAGCCTCAAGCTCGGCCATGACCTCGTCCATTTGCTCATCGTTGAGCTGCTCATACTCGTTTGCTCTCGGCACTGCCCTAGCCAGAACTTCCTCTGGAATCTCCGAGAACGAGTCTTCGTACATGACAGAACCTTCCGCAGATTCTTGTACGGGGGACAACCCCGACGCGGGTCGCGCTGGTCGGTCGGGGGTTGCAGATCGTCGAGGGCTCCTACGTGAGGCCTCTTCGCTTCGCCCGCCATACCGCTTGAAGACGCGGAAGCGGAGCGGTGACGAGTTTGTCGCCTTTCGAGGCGACGATGACAGCCGTGCGCTGCGAGACACGGGCGGGGACTGGCGGCCGTGGGACTTGCTGGACGATGCGGCTGCAACCTCCGGCTCCGACTCAGCTGAGAAGGCTGCCGTGAAGGTTGCTTCGAGCTCCGCAGTAACCTCTCGCTCGGCGTCTTGTTTGACTTGCGAAACTTTTTGTTCCGCAATCTTGTCAATCGCCGAATAGAGGTCTTCTTCCTCGTCCTCTGCAGATTCCGATGCGAGCTCAGCCACGGGCTCTGATGCGGCGGAGACTACCGGCTCCGATGCAGTGGAGGCTACAGGCACCGATACGGGCTCGGTTACCGGCCCTGATAAAGGCGCGGTGACCGGCTCCGATACGGGCTCAGCTACTGGCTCCGACACAGCCTCGGGCAGTGACGCGTCTGGCTGGCCATCAAGACCAATCGCAGATTCCACGTCGACAGCCACTGGCTCGGGCGTCGCAACAGCAGCAGTAGCCTCCTCGTCAGCCGCGTCGTTTTCAGATTCGCGGCTGCCCAGCATCTCCGGGTTCTCCTCTTCCACATCGGCCTCTGCCGCTTCGGGCTGCGACGACTGGTCTGGCTGAGCTTCAAGCTCAGGTCCAGAAGCCAAGTCGGCCGCAGCCACTGCTGGCAGCTCTGGAGCAGCCGTCTCATCGACAGCCGCGTCGTTTCCAGAGTAGTCGCGGCCGCTCAACGTGTCCGCATCATCGTCCTCGTCGTCCGCACCTTCATCTTCCCCGTCAGCTACATCGCCCTGTCGGAGCGACTCAAGCGTTTCGTTGATGATGAGGTTCGTGTCATCACCCAACGGGCTGTAGCGCTGTGGAGGCGGAGCACCCTGTGTGCTTTCTCGCAGCGAGTGGATCGAGTCCATGAGAATCATACTAAAGTCTTCGCCTTGAGCAATAGTATCGTTTCTTCTCGTTGCCGTCGGTTCCGCCGCTGGCTCGTCATCAGCAGACGAGACATCACTTGCGGCGGGCGGAAGGAAGCCGTAGTCTTCTTGTGACGTGGCAACCGACGGCTCTCGCTCTTCTTCCTCCTCTTCCCGCTCCTCCACTTGCGCAGCTGCATTCTCCGCAGGCTCTACCGAGGCTCTCGGAGTTGTGTCTCGTGACGCGGCTGCAATCCAGAAATCCGATTCTGGCTCCGCGTCAGTCGCAGGTGCTGACACTTCACGGCTTACATCGACCGTGATCGTAGCCGTCATGTCCCGTTGTAGGTCGTCCTCACTTGTTGGGACGTGGGCCATCTCTGACGGGCTACTATCAGCTTCTGCCCGCCCGGCTAGTTGGGGCGGTGCCATGGGGTATCGTCGCCTGCGCACACTGCGCTTGGCTGGCGTTACCCTGGGCACTGTTTCTGTGCCAAGTTCGCTCGACGGCTCATCCGCCCGTTGTCTGGGCGAGCGCGTGTTGCGACGCTTTGGCGTGGGGGACCTCGTCGTGAGGTCATCGATGGAGTCCGACTCCATGCTCTCTTCGACTGTTCCTGCGCGCTCTGGTGTTGCGCGTTCAGGAGAAGCATCTCGTTTTCGCTTCCCAGCCGTGGGTTTCGGGATCGGCGTTCCATTGGAAGCGCGGATCCTAGTTTTGCGCGGTCGTGGCCGCGGGGTAGCATTCGTCGAGCCGAGGACATCACTAGACTCGTCCTCGACGGAATACTTGAGCGGGACCGTGGTGGTGGTGGCCGCCGCTCCTTTGCGCAGTCGCGCAGCGTTGGTGGTGGTGGTGGCGGTAGTGTTTTTGTTGGATGCTGTGTCGGCATCCTTCTTGTTCTCCTCCACGCTCACGATCAGGCTGCCACGAGGTGCCCTGCCGCGAGGCGCTCTGCCACCGCTCTTGTCCACGTCAAGTTGGAACGCCGGCCTTCTAGGCGTGGGTCCGATTGACAGGAACTTTTGAACGCGGTGGCTGCGTGTCATGCGCCGCGTGTTGGAGGAGAGGACGGACTGGTCAGGTGACGCGCCGTCATTGAGGGGATCCGGCGACGACCTGACGTCGTCGCGGGGGCTTCTTGATCCGGCGACGCTGCGCCAGCGCAATTGAGTTGCGTCTGGCTGTCGCTGAGCAGCGCCGGCGGAGGGGGTGTTTCTTCGGCTTGGCATTGTTCAAGGTTTGTGCGGGGGACAAAGGTAGAAAAAGAGGATTATTCTTATCGCTGAATCCCAACGCGAGAAAATGAAGAGCCATGGAAGGGAAAGATCGGTCGAGGGGCGCAGCGGGATGGGAGGGGATTAAATAATGGAATCGAAAGGGATCCGGAAAGCGGTTGGTGTTTCGGTAGGCGCTGGGTGCGAGTGTGTGCGCGTCTTGCGATACTGCGTACAGCCACGTACAAGTTGAGGTGCAATCCACGCACAAGAAGCTGTCGTGAAATGTGAGCGCCACAATATTGTTTACTTGGTACCCGATCTGGGCTAGCCTGCATAATATTTGTGCGCCGTTGTGCACAATGGCGGATAATCCTTACGCCGCTCCGACGAGATTAGGGTCACATGTGTACAACCTGAATAGCCTTGCACAAGCCTGGAATACGAAGTATCACTGACCAGTAACGTATTCTAATCAGCCAAGGTAGATCTGTACCGTGCCGCCGGGTGCTCACGGAAAAGACGAACCTGGGGCACTTGTGAGAACCCTAGCTTTTTAGCGCATAACGTTAGGCTGCTATTTCCTTGTGCTTGTTGCAGCCGACTGCGCGGGACGTCCCCAAGCTTCGGCATCCACCCCCACGGGACCTCGGCTGAGAGCTTCCCTCTAACTCAAACCGCCCTCACATTAAACCAGTAGTGTTTGCGCCAAGTCCTTCTCCTCCTGTCTCTTCGGTCTCTTCCTTCGTACTCCAATTCCAATCGCCAGCATCTCCCTGTATCTGGCCTCTTCGTTCCTTTCCTCCTCCACGCTCTCAACTCGATGACACACGCTCCCCGCGCCTCTCGCCCCAGACACCCCTGCCTTGCGACCACGCCACCATCTTGAACAATGGCTGCCCCAAACGACAATGTCACGCACGCCCTCGCCGGTGCCGGCGGTGGCATCCTGTCCATGGTCCTGACGTACGAAATGACCGAAACTATCTCTCTCGCCTACCTTGTGCGCCCCTCCGGCTAACCGTGTCTCGCCTGGCCTCCAGATACCCCCTCATCACGCTCTCGACCCGCGCCCAGGTCGAGTCGAAAAAGGCCGACAGCAAGTTTAGCGATGCCGTGCAGAAAATCATTGCCCGCGAGGGCGTCGCCGGCCTCTACTCGGGCATCAACTCGGCGCTCTTCGGCATCAGCGTCACCAACTTTGTCTACTACTACTGGTACGAATGGACGCGCTCCTTCTTCGAGGCGGCCGCTGTCAAGGCCGGTCGCGCCAGCAAGAGGCTCACCACGATCGAGTCCATGATCGCCGGCGCCATTGCCGGTTCCGCCACTGTTGTCCTCACCAACCCCATTTGGGTCGTCAACACGCGCGTCACCACGTACAAGCACGACGCCAACGCCGAACTCGAGGCCGGCCGCCGCGGCAAGGCGCTCGCCCGCCCCTCAACCCTGGCCACCCTCATGGCCCTGCTGAAGAGGGAGGGACCCCAAGCCCTCTTCTCCGGCGTCATGCCCGCCCTGGTGCTCGTCATCAACCCCATTCTCCAGTACACGCTCTTTGAGCAGATGAAGAATGCCGTCGAGCGCCGCCGCAAGATCACGCCCACCATTGCCTTCTTCCTCGGCGCTCTCGGCAAGCTCTTTGCTACATCAGTCACGTACCCCTACATCACCGTCAAGAGCAAGATGCACGTCGCCAGCACCTCAAGCAAGAAGGACGGCATGTCGCAGACCCTCAACCGCGTGGTCCGTGAGGAGGGTTACGCTGGCCTTTACAAGGGCATTGTCCCCAAGGTCACCCAGAGCGTCCTGACCGCTGCTTTCTTGTTCGCCTTCAAGGACGTCCTCTTCGACCAAATCGTCAAACTCCGCAGCAACCGCAAGATTGCGGCCAAGTAGGGGGACACAAAACATCCACTTCGACTGCAAATTTTTCGTCCCTCGCTCGCTACTAGATGGTAAGGGCGGTGAACTCTCCGACCAGACTGCGCAACGCCAAACCGGCCACGTTACATGTAGGCTCGTATCGCTCGGTTGAACTGTGCGACACAGCCGCGATGAAACAAATACCCAAAAAGGGCATGTACAAGATAATGTTAGGAACACTTTAGACAGGTGACAATCATCTAGATGCATGGCTAAATGCTTCTCAATAAACTCTTCTGATTGTAAATGAAATAACATCATGTCAAACTCAACATTTCCAGTCTCAACATCAATTGGGTATAAATGTTACTCTAGGTACAATCCAGGACGGGTGGTATGTCTTATCCGGTGTGGGAACCTCAACGGTCAAGCCCAGTGCGACGTCTTTCATCGGCCCTACTCCTGATTGCGTACCCGTGCCCGCCAGTGCCTTCTGCACCGTCTGAATGGCAATGCCCGCGGCAATGCACGACTTGAGGCCATTCCTCACGCCGGCCACCCACCGTTCGTGTGAGCCCACCGAGAATGACTCTTCGGCAGAGAGCTTGTTGAGGGTTTCGAAGCCACGTTTCGCGCCCGTCAGCGCGCGCTCGCCATAGACCAGGAGCTCCTCTGAGGATGTATCCAGCTGCTGTGAGCCCGTTGTGAATTCTTCAAATGTAGGAAGCGAGGGCAAGCCAATGGAGGAAAAGGGCTTCATGCGCAGGTCGTAGCGGAACTCGTCGTTACTGTAGGGCCGGGTAGGTGTACGCACGAGACCATGACGCGCGAGGACAGCGTACAGGCATGCGAGCGCGACAGACAGCTCCCAGGTCACAGCAGCGTCAATAAGTGTAAGGCGCGTGGAGGCAAGAGCACGCTGGAGCTGCTTCTCCACGTCAGGATCCTCGGAGGGCAAGGCGCGCGCTTCGTCGACACGGTGGATGATAAACGACTTGATCCGCTCCACATGCTGCAAGCGCGTCTTGGCGAGGTAACTGAGGTACCAGTACATGCCAAGGTGCTCATCCGGTTGGTAGACCCCCAACTCGAAGCCGAGCTGGACAATCATTTCCATGAGACGCAGCTTATATAAGTAGGTCCACGAGGAGAGCGGGAGTGAGTATGACTCAATGGTTTGATCTGAGCTACTCATCATGGAGGGTTCTAGAAGAATGGGTCGCTCCTTGGTCTTGACTTGCAGGAGCTGGTCAATGTCCTCGGCGTCGAACTGTAAGTTCTCCCACTCGTTTACAAGGTGGCAAAGCGTGCGGCGAACACGACACCGATTCTGACAAAATGTCCGAAGAATATCCACAAATGGTTGCGCAGCGCGTTGGCGAAAGAGTTCCGTTTGCTGTGACATTACGAAGCGGACATCATGAACGACCTCGATATCGTCGTTGCTGCGCGCAAGAAGCGGGCTGGCGGGGAGCGTGAGGATAGATAAATCGTCGTCGAGGAGCTGTCGAATGCTCATGCGTCCTAGAACCTGCATTTCGTTGAATAGGAACGACTGCAAGAGAGTTCTCACGAATACGAGTGGCTGAGGCTTCTTGGCTTGAAACGTTGATATAAATGTCTGATGCGCGTTAGTGTGGCTGTAGCTGAGAGCATGTGCACGTAGGTGACTAGAATACTTACCAAGAGACACTGGGAATCGGTATACTTGAGAACATTGACTACCTCGGCACCATCCTCAAACATGCGTGAGAGATGCGCGAAAGCCTCCTTGAAATCGAGCTGCACGATTGGGCGCGGGGGCATGGTGCTGGCGAGTTTTCGCTGTAGTTTGGCTGAAAAGGCCTCATCGACACTTCGGGCCAAGATGTGCGTCTTTTCAATGATGGGGAGTACGTTGGCAGCTTCGATCCACGGCGCCTGTGTTTTGGTAAGATCTTGTGTCATCTCTAGTGATTCTGTAGCCTCGAGAAATATGCGTCGCAGACTTAAGCGAGCCGACAGTCCTTGGAGGATATCACTGGATACTTCGTCTTTCAACAGGCCCAAAAGCCCTTCTGCTTCGCGGAGGGCCGAGTGAATGTTGCGTGTTGATATGTTTCGAAGTAGAGTGCGGTTGTATGTATTTGTGACAAAATCCTCCTCCTGCGAGATGATAAGGATATGAGCCAGTTATCCACCTAAAGGATGCAGAGCATGGACATACCTCATAAAAGTGTTCCAGCTTGATGTGCTCGTTGACATGGCTGCAAGCTTTAAGCATGCCCAGGCAGTAGGCACGGAGGATCTGCAGCATAGGCTCAGTGTTGCTGCCGGAGGTACCGGACCTCACAAAATGTGCCTCGCCAATGTTGGCAGGGTCCGGCATTGAAAGTGCCTCGACATAGACGCTGGTGAATAGCGTCTGGGCCAATGGATAGCCAAGGTGCCATGAAATCTATCACTGTGAGCACAAGAACAGTATGGCGGCTTCCTCGAGGACTTGGTCGCGCATACCTCATGGCAGACGAGCTCATCGATTATGCCCAAAACCTCCTCCGGGAGCAGCTTGCGCGATACATCGTATTCCTCTTCAAATTTCTCCCCTGGGGCGACGCAGCCACTGTCCATTTTTGGATCCATTATCTATCACGGAAACTACGGTCAGTACTGGAACCATTTTCATCAGAGCAAAGTGTGATGAAATAATCTCAAACATACCTCGAGAGCCGAGACAGACTCGAACAGTGTAAAGAAGCCATCCTTAACTAGCTCCCCCGGTTCCAAAGCTACTCGTGAGATTGGTTAGCATTGTGAGTCGCAAAGCCCAAACTTGCGCTGTTCTCGGTCCCGACGTACACTTGGTGGCGGCGGCAAACTTGGCCGTTATATCTACGCGGATCACACCAGGGCTGTGAATAGCTGGCGGAGGCTGCTGTTCCGGATCCTGGGCCAGAGATAATCTGGCCATTTCTGCGCAGGCACGCGTGGCGGGTTAATCAACGAACAAGGTGGGGTGAGAAACCTCAATCTTGGCTGGTCGCGTACCTTCCGGCGCGACCGCGTGGTCCGCCACTTTATTCATGATTAATTCTTGACGTCAAAATCTTGAGCGATCATCCTCGATACCATCTGCTGGCACACGGGGGCGGCAGGGAAGCTGCCTTTGCAAGAAGCTAGTTTTGCTGTATGGAGGTTTCGTGCTGTGGCGTGTGACGGGCAGAGTGGGTGAGCCAGGCGGAGAGCTGAGGGCCAGACTCGTACCTACCGCTTAGGGATCGGGTAGTCGGTCACCAAATGTGCCAGCTCATCCGAGGGTGGAATTTAAATTGGGAAGTGAGAAATTCGCACCATCTAGGCTACCAATTCTAAACTATTCATCTTACTAGGCAACAGGAACGTCGCGCTAATCACGGGCTTGGAGCTGGATAGCTGTAGGGTAGGAAATAGGTCACAAAGAAAATGGCCGACGAGAGCCGAGTTCAACTGCCCGATCCGGTCATGCTTTTGACTGATTTATAATATCAATCGTATTGTATGGTACAGTGTGGTGGTGGCTAATTGTGCACCGAGTCTAAAGTACGTGGTGGTATTTCGCTGGCGTCCTCCATATGCCGTCCTCTAAACCTCTCCTTCCGGGTTGTGTTTTGGAGATTCATCGCAGCGCATCGTCGACTGTCGCAATCGTCATGGGAAAGAATATCGTTTACGAAGAAGTGCCGTGCTCGGCCATGGCAGCAATGTTGGCCTTGCCCAGGTCCTTGGGCTCACCCATCTTGCCATTCTGTTGCGGTATTAAGCATTAGCCATCACCATCACACTCCCACCCCACACCTCGGATGCGAAAAGGGAAACCTACCTCCCACTTGGCGAAACGGAGCTCCATTTCGCCGCGACGCTCAACAGCGACTCTCTTCTCCTCGTTGAGGCTGCGACGGACGGTACGGGCGGCAATGGCCAGGTAGCGGTTGTAGCTGTTTGGTCGAAAATTAGCGTCCCAAGTTCATTCATTCTCCTTTGCGCGCGCGGTATAATATTGGTCGATCGTCGGGGCGGCGCGCCAATCGAAAAGGACAGAAAAGCGTCCGAGGGCAAACGTACGTCAAACCGGCGGCTTTCCACGCAGCAGTCATGTTGGCGGTGTTGATTGAGCGGAGGATTGGATTCGGGGGTTGGTGAGATGCTTGGCTACGCCAATTGAATCTTTGCTGGAAAGCTGGAAAGGATGGATGGCCATCCAGCGGAGCTGGCGCCTCAGGCAGAAAAGCGGTTCACGTGATCTGATTGGTTAGGTAGCTTGTGCCTGGAATTCCCGACGTGGTCAAGGTGGGTCTAGATAACTTCACCCACGCAAGGCTTCAATACCACACCACCAGTTGGGTTTGGTGATGTTCAGGATGACCGAAATGACCAAAGACTGAGGGAATTATACGAATTCCCACTTATTCACGGCTGTTTTACTTGAATTTGTCTCAGGATTTCAGAGGACTGGGGAGTCTTTGATAGTAAGCTCAGAACATTAAGTGCTAACAAACGAAAATCTATGGTCTGTAGGTAGTAAGACAAAAAGGCACGATTGGGTATAATACACTTGATCTAGCATCCGTCGATGTTTCCTCATGACTCAGCTCAAGGGCCGCCTCCACCACCACTCATCATCATCATCTGCTGAACACGGCGTCGGTCAATCTCCTTCTTGAGCATCACGATGCAGCTCGCAATGGCGAGAATCTCCATCTGCTCATGGTCACCCTTAGTGTCCGCCCACTCCGTCAGATTTAGCAACAGACGGCCACCATTTCCCGCCGTGCATCCGCTCGTGCCTTGGGTGCGCAGCTCGGCGTTGCGCACAAACATGCCGACGAGGACACGGCGCTCTTCCTGTTTGCCGCCGGCCAGCGCGACGCTGGTGACGCGCTCCCACAGCAGCAGGCTGTTGGCGCCGACGGCCTTGCGGTCGCTGCGACGCGCGTATCGCCACTCAAAGGTGCCGAGGTGGGTGCGGAGGCTCTGCGCGCGCGTCGTGAGGCCCTTGCCGTGTATCTCGTAGACCTCGTGGGGGTCGAGGCGGCCGTGCAGCTGCATCTGCGGGCTCTTGCCTGGGCCAAAGCGGTAGGTGGTGCTGCAGACGGGTTCCTCGGCCAGGCCGGCGCGGACGAGCGCACAGTTGCTGGAGCGGCGATTGTTGCGCAGCGACTCGTAGGCCAGCTCGCCGACGGTGCCGTCGGCGTCGACGCGGAGTACCGGGATGGGCACGGCCTTGGGCGGCAGCGGCAGGTGGAAGAGCGGGTGGCCGCCGGTCTCGATCTGGAAAGCGATGGTATGGTGAAAGGACGCTACGGCCGAGGCGGCGCTGGAGGCGGAGGGCGTGGCTCCAAAGGTGTCGTAGTCTGGTAGCGAGGACGACTCGGACTGCGATGCTGTGGCAGAGAGTGTCTGAAGCTGGGGGTAGTCGCCGAGCTCATACTCGGGGAGAGAGGATGTGGCGGATGCTTGTGAAAAACGCCTGTGAATGGCAGACCCAGCGGGTTGCATCTTGGTAAGAGTTGCCATGGTGGCTATGACGTATCGAGGCTGGTGATGTACAGTGATGTCGTGTTGTTGTGTTTTAATAGGTGAGGCAATTCAGTAGATTGCGTAGTGGCATCCAGGATGATTGGGACTTTTGATCTTGTTTGAGGAGTAACTGCTGTATATAAGGACTGTAAAATTCATGTGAATGCGACGGGGCATCATGTTATATATACATTTCGCCAGAGAAGCTCCCACCAGGCGCATTTATTGTCTACGGTAACTAGTGCAAGAACTCTGGGGAAGAACGTCCTGAGGGTTCACTGTAAGCGGCAATACGGGGGATACGGTGGCAGCCTGGCGGTACATGATTGGCCTGCGCCCCCATTCTAGTGGGACATCTCGCGAAATACGATGAATGCGCAGTGGGTCTTGACGCCAAGCTGACCTGCTGGGCAACAATGAACAGACGAAGACGCATCTACCAGTACAACTCTGCGTGTGAAGTTGAAAGAATATGGATATAAGAATGATTCAAACAATCGGTTGTGGTAATTAAAACTGCAGCGACCACTATATCGCAAGTTGGATATTATAGCTGCTGAACGGTGCTGTAAAGCAACCTCCCAGACAGCAGATGGCATGGCTGTCCTGATGTTTCTGGTGGACCCCACCCGCTATAACTTAGCCGTCTGATTAGCGGTCGCCCTGCTGTATGCCCGGCGTGGCTGTGCTGAGCCTCACTAACAGCCAACTGCCCTCCCTTCGAGCAGCCAGCAATCGGGAAGGAGGCTGAGTGTGCCGATCGAGGCATGTATTAGTCGGATTCATCGTATTTCCAAGAGCCGCCCGTTCAGCCACATAGTTATCAAGCGGGCGTATTCTCAAAGCCGTGGCACGGGCTCTACTAGTTCTGAAGGAAGTGGAACGGATGATCATATTCAAATAATTATCAGAGTACATGGTACACATGAGAGCTATGATAACTTCAACTTACTTTGCCCAAAAGCCAAACCTCGAAAAATGTGACTAAGCCACTGTCCGGCCGAAAAACGTCAGGTCCCGATCGAGCTGCTCCTCCACCCACATCGGCCACTTGTTGTACACTTGGTGCTCGTCGTCGACGCGCGCATTCAAGTACGTGAGCCAGCGCAGGAATCCCGGATCCATGCTATTCTCCTTTCGCGACGGGTATTTCTGCCGGACGCTCAGCTCCTGCTCGGTGATAAAGGCCATGATCTGCGACAGCGCGATCCAATGGGTGTGCAGCAGCACCATGGTCTGGTTGCCCATGTCGATG
This sequence comes from Cordyceps militaris CM01, assembly GCF_000225605.1. Classification (NCBI taxonomy): domain Eukaryota; kingdom Fungi; phylum Ascomycota; class Sordariomycetes; order Hypocreales; family Cordycipitaceae; genus Cordyceps; species Cordyceps militaris. Next base: position 3,654,657 of record NW_006271971.1, read on the forward strand.
AGCTCCTGGAAGGTGCCGTGCGGGAGCAGCATCCACCAGCCGTACTGCTTCGAGTTTGTCTTGTACGCCTCAAACGAGCTCTCGTAGAGGGCGCGCGCGATGGCGAGCAGCTGCGCGCGGTACTCGTCCTC